>NC_056746.1:662826406-663083906 GCF_019279795.1 Protopterus annectens
CAGGCCAAAGCCTCCATTGCTAGAAGTTGGCAGCATTTAGCATCTACCTGTAAAAATATACAGACAAGGGCTTTTGCTCAGATCTTTGGCAAATGCTGGAAGTCATAAAACAATTGCATGCCTTCATACTTCAAAAGTAGCAATTAGTTAACTTCAAGAACAATACAGAAAGTTTCCTAGTAAAGACTATGTGTCTCTAGCTGCAATAAAATCTTGAGCGATAGCTTCTTTACTGCATAGCCTATAAAGTAATTTAATTCCAGATATTTTTCTAAAGTTTGCTTGACTGAGGTTAACCTTCTGTTTCCCAGTTTCCACTGTTAAATATATACATCTAAATGGCTACAATAATGCATGTACATTTCTGTTCTCTTCCAGTAGGGCACACTGTGATTACATTTCAAACACAGTCCTTTGCAAATATATTTTCAATGCACACATCTATGCAAGCAGTTTGATATACACATGACATACAGTTCTAATACATTTGTAACACAAGCATCATTTCAATATTCACCAGTGACATATAATTATTTACAAAATTCCAGCTAGCTATGCTGGCAGTATCTGTTTTCATCACAGCTATTTATAACATGGCTTAGTGTTTCTTTGTGTTCCCTTTGGCTGGATTAATCCTGAAACAACACCTTAGAGCATTGTGTTGAATATATTTTAAACATAAACAGCATTTTTGAGTACCTTTTTACTCAAAAAGTAAAAACTGCTTCTCTGCACATGCTTGAGGTGAACTTACTTGAGTGTCAGTAGCCAGCAGAAAAAAAGACCATCAGCATAAGTCTAAATGCTTTTTACTGTAGGAAATCATTGCAGGTCAATTTCTAAGTGTGTGCCGGCAATGATTAACTGTTTAGGGATACTTCTCTCTTTTTCGGGTTAGTGCAACTGTGGAGTTGGTATATATAAGTTCAGGGGGTGGGGACAGTTTCAGGAAGTCAGTATTTCATAGTAGAACCAGGATTTCATTTTGTTCTAATATTTCTGCTGCTGGAACTGCTTTTGAAGCCTTTTGCTGTAACAGTGTCCCTGTTGTTGTCCACTCCTTATGTTAATTTGACCACAAAATTCCCCCTACTCCTGTTACATTGCTGTTGTTAGTAAACGCAAAAGTATAATTTGTGAAGTCACTCCTTTTAAGCTTTTTAAAAACTTTTCCCCCTCCCACTGTATTCCATAGATCCATAAGAGTGGGAGGAACTTCCTAAGATAATTTATAGTAAGGACAGTCCACTCAAGAGGTAATCATTATGAAAGATCAACACAAGCAGATCACAGACTTGTGAGTGTCTGCTTTAAACTCTCAAAAAAGACCCTACAGTAAATCCCATTAAATTTAAAGACTATAAACAAACCATCCTCAATCTACTCTATGATGAAATATCAGATTTCACTTTTGATTGCATCATCCATTTCATTTCAAGGCTTTTTATGCCTCGCTAATGCTTTTCTTAAACAAAGTCCATTTGAAGGACATTGCAACATATATGTCAGTGGCAAACTGGACTGAGATGGTTCTCTTCAGTGTCCTAAGTCTAAACAATAAATTGCCTATTCTTGAAGTAGTCCTGCATTTGGAAAATATCCATGCCCATGTAATTACTGACACTCAGTTTAAATGTAAAGAGAGCACTCTTGTTTTTTGTACTTTTCATGTCTTTGGACCCAGTGGCTGCTGTGGCAGAGTCCCCATATTTGTCAAAGAACGTTACCTCTATCAGATCCATAGGGACTCACAGAATGAACTCGTGGAACTACAGATCACTCTAGATAGAATTAATTATTATGCATTTGCTTGCAACACAGCTCCTTGTTTGTCCCATGATGAACAGTCAAGATCCCTCCAATCTCCCTATTAGCAGAAACTCCATTATTAGCAGAAACTCCATTATCTTGGGTTACTTTAACTATACTTCAATAAAGTGGGGAAACCTGTACTTCTAATGTAGAATATGCCCAAACATTCACAGACTTAATAAACAAAAGACTCTTTTGAGCTGTTGATTAACTATCCTACTAGAGGACATAGCATTCTTGACTTGATTTTTACAAATATGGCTGCTTCTTGCAGTACTCCTCTGGTATCTCTTTTCCCAGTGAAGTCTGACCACAAACTTGTGACCTTCTGCTTTAACCTTCCCAAAAGTCCCTACAGCAAACACCACTGACTTTATAGACTATAAGCATGTCAACCTCGACCTAATATATGATGAAATATCAAGTTTCATTTTTGACTGCACCACCCCTGACCTTGTTTTAGCAGCAAATGTCATTAAATAATTCTATAGCTATTAAGAAAAATGTATAGAGCTAATAGTCCTTCACTGTAAATTTGATAATTAACCACCATGGTGGCCCACTACCAGAAAATAAACTCTGCAAATAAAGAAATAAACTCCTTAAATTATAAAGTGGAAGGAATATAAAAAAATTAAAACCACTATTAAATCCCTTAAAGGAGCCCATGGACTTAGGCTGGTCTGTTATGTCAAAGATAATTACAAATCCTCCACTAATTGAGTTAGAAAAATAAGAAACAATACCCTATATTGCCCTGACATTATTCAAAATGGAACCTCCTATTTTGACCCAACAGACAGTACTAATTTGCAAACAAATCCAGTGCCAACTTCATATCTGAGACTTCTATCCAAAGCCATGAAATCCCTGAGTACCTCAATCTTCCAATTATCTCTAAAAAGTATTTATTGAAAAGTGTTATGCAAGATGCAACATACTTTCTCCATGGACCTGGCAGTGTAACATGTTGCTTAATTAATAGTGTCAAACACACTCCTTAAACTGTTTAACCTAATGTTGGCTACTATTTTTGTCCCACATGAGTGGCACATTGCAGTGGTGATGTCTCTTCATAAGGCCTTAAATCCAACCCAGGTGAATACAGACTTATCAGTACTGCAAGACTCATCTGCAAAGCCATGGTATGCATTCTAACTGACCTTATAAACCACAATATTAAGAATAGTATTTAACTTTACCTTAAGCAGTATGGCTTTGTGAAAGGTAGATCCTTGCAAATGAATCTAGTAAACAGTTTACATTGTCTGTAGATGGTGACCATGAGGTGCACATGGCATATCTTAACCTGGCCAAGGCCTTTGAAGCCATTCCCTAAGCTGGCATCATACAGTGCACAAATGCATTAAAAACTGACCCATATATGGTGAGATGGATAGTAAACAGGCTAAGAGGCAGGACCAACATAGTGTGAGTTGTGGGAATCTCATCAGAATGCACGAAAGTGGCCAAAGTGTCCTTCAGGGTTTTGTACTAGTACCTCTCCTTTTTCATCTGAACTTCTCAGATCTCAAAGTAAAGCACCAAGACCTCTGGTTAACAAAGTTTCCAGGTGCAAACTGTGGACTGTTGTTGTCACCCTTTGATACTCACATCCTCCAGGATTAAATTTCCCCTGGTAAACTGTTGATATGCTAATAATTTGCTTATACTAAATACTAAAAATTTTGCATTGTTACTTTTTACAGACAGTCCTTCCCCTCATCAAATAAAATAGGGTGGGGCAAATGGGGCAGCCATCTCCTGTTTGAAAGTCCTAGGGGACCTGAACAGCAGATGTCACATGGTCTTCAGTCCTGTGCATTACTAGCATTGGACATTCAAATGCCAGTATTGCATTTATGATCAGAACCAAAACACTTAATGCTCAGTGTGTGGCATAAACTGTAGCAGTTGCTTGCAACAATTATAGCTAGCAATTTGCAACAGTTTAAAAAGGACATTTATTTTTAGAATTGAAGTGCTTTATTGCTATGTGTGTGGCATAAACTGTAGCAGCTGCTTGCTACATAATAACTAGCAATTTGCTACAGTTTAAAAAGGAAATTTTTTTTAGAACTGAAGTGCTTTAATGCTACATGTGTGGCATTAGCAGTAACAGCTGCTTGTTACAACAGTTTTAAATAGGGAGAAGAGCCTTTTTTTTTTGCTCTTCAAATTACTGTTGGGAGTATCAGATTGGGGGCTAGCACCAGACACCTGAATAATTAGCTATACCTCTGCCCTCATCATACTGTATAGTTAAAACCACTGCAAAATGAAAATGTAGTCAGGGACCTGGGAACTTAAGTTGATAATTCCCCACTTTTTTGATCATGCTGTGGCAATGGTTACCAGGTAATCCTTTTATTTAGCACAGTTAATTGCAAAATTAAAATCTTTAAGGTCTAAAAAGGTAATCACTCCCTTATACTGAGCATTGATCAGACTAGTTATAGAGTACAGTGCCTCTTTCAGGTTGTATCTCAATAAACATATCAAATAGGTAGAAAGACCCCAAGGGTTCGTAACCAAAAATATCACAGTCCTAAAGTCCTGAGCTATCAAGAGTGATTGGAAGCTCTAACCATTTATTTAGTGTTTTAAAGGCTTTTCAGGGAAGATCTTTGTCTTGCTTGCTGTAAGAGACGTGGTCATCTTGGAATCCCTGCTTTTTCATAAATCCAGTGGTCCTTCCATACCAGAACCAAGGACATCAGTCTTCATTATTCATTAATGGTGATTTTTTTGCACACAAGACATTAGCATAGGTATGTAAATGTTAATTTCAAAAGTTTCAGTCTATGGTAAAATTGTGGGAGATTATATTTGAGTGGCAATTTAATTCCAATGTGCAGTTGATAATTCAACTTGTATTTGTTGAAAACGAAAAAATGTGAAGAAAGCAGCCACACAATGTCCAATACGTTGTGATTGTAGTAAATCCAATAATAGAAGATTTTAACACATACGAAAGCTCCGTAAAAACGTTAGAACTTTTATTTTTATACAAGCACTTTTGGAAGGCTTTGTATCCTTCCTTCTTCAGACTAAACAATTCCATATGCGATGGCTCTCTTTTAAATACATTCACAATTAAATAATTAATTACGTCAAAAGTGAGAACCATCTTTTTTAAAAACACATTGCTTGTTAATGTTAAAGTGCAAAAGTATACTTTGTTTATAGCACTTCCAAACATTACAAGTCACATCAAAACATCCATAGCTTATACTATCTTATTAAAATTGTATAAAAACATGGTTAAAACATTGAGGATTTCGCCCAAATCCTTATTACTACGTAAATGAACATCTCCCCCTATCACATTTTTTAAAATTAAAATACTAAAAAATTGAGATACAAGTCAGTCTGTCTATGTTATCCACGAATAAAGTGGCCATTTGATGTTAACATTTAAACCACTAACACCCTATCAAAAATTATTTGTTAATCTGGTAGCCCAGATATTCTATTTTACAAGCATAATTCATCCAACTCATCTCATTCAATATATGTAAGTAACACCTTACATCTAGATTCATATAAATTATTTACAGTTTAACTATTTACAACTCATTAGTCTATTCACGAACTGATAATATGTGCTATTTAATATTAGAATAGCATTACATCGATTGATTTACATGTTTTATAATATATAATATACGTTGTTTGGTTTTCAAGTCGCTATAATATAATAGGTTGGATGAATTATGCTTGTAAAATAGAATATCTGGGCTACCGGATTAACAAATAATTTTTGATAGGGTGTTAGTGGTTTAAATGTTAACATCAAATGGCCACTTTATTCGTGGATAACATAGACAGACTGACTTGTATCTCAATTTTTTAGTATTTTAATTTTAAAAAATGTGATAGGGGGAGATGTTCATTTACGTAGTAATAAGGATTTGGGCGAAATCCTCAATGTTTTAACCATGTTTTTATACAATTTTAATAAGATAGTATAAGCTATGGATGTTTTGATGTGACTTGTAATGTTTGGAAGTGCTATAAACAAAGTATACTTTTGCACTTTAACATTAACAAGCAATGTGTTTTTAAAAAAGATGGTTCTCACTTTTGACGTAATTAATTATTTAATTGTGAATGTATTTAAAAGAGAGCCATCGCATATGGAATTGTTTAGTCTGAAGAAGGAAGGATACAAAGCCTTCCGAAAGTGCTTGTATAAAAATAAAAGTTCTAACGTTTTTACGGAGCTTTCGTATGTGTTAAAATCTTCTATTATTGGATTTACTACAATCACAACGTATTGGACATTGTGTGGCTGCTTTCTTCACATTTTTTCATTTTCTGCAGTTTGTCCGGCGTTTTTGGTGAACTTGTATTTGTTAATTGATTGATTGACTAATTGATTGTCTTATATAATTTGACATCTTTGATGGTGAAGTTATTCCTTTGAAGGCTTGGTAAAGCCGAGGTACTTGAATCACCAGTAAAGAGCGGATGTCTTTACCAGCGTCTTCGGTGTGATTTTTTTTCTCCATTTTCGTATATTGTTTGGATTTATTTGTTTTTTCCTATGACATCAGTCTTTACCAACAGATAAGTAAAATATGGTGGAGGAACAGGTTTGTAACTCAGCACCTCCCAAACCCATTATTTAATATAACTAGGATTGCCTGGGATGGCCATCCAGGAGAAAGGCTTTGTGATCTGAGGGAAAATACTGGTAAGGCATAAATGGTCTTCAAACTAAATGGCCTTGGATTAGCTATGAAATCTATGAAATGTTTTTTTTTTTTTTTTTTTTTTGTATATTTCTTTATTATTTGAAATTATTTTGATGATTTATGAACTGATATGATAGAGACAACACTATGCTAAATCATTAAAATGTGAGTGTTTTTTTTTAATATATTTTTTCTTTGTTCTACAATTACTGTAGTAATATTGAGGAAGAATACTGTGGAACATTTGTTTATTTGTATGAATGATATTTCTCAGCATAATAATATATATTGAACATTTATATATTTTAGAAGAGATTTTTGTGAGATTTTTTTTGGTTAGCTATGATACCTCACTATGTGACTGACCGGTTTCATGAGTAATATCAGAATGTGTGATCTTGTCTATGAGACACTTAAGGTATTTTTTTTATTTTCTATGTGCTGAATGATAAAAGGAGATATAGGCTGGATAATTATTTTAAATAGTTTTTGCCACCCTACCTGGTAACTGTCAGCCTCTATTTCTATCGGTCTTAAACCATTTCATAACAGAGGTCCTATACATGGAGAGATGCTGCAACAGGTTATAAATCCATCTCTGATGCTGTATATCCTAGCATTCTATTCACATTCTTCACTGCTTTTTAACATCTGTATAGTATGGTTAAGCTTTAGGATGATCATTACTGCCTCATTTTCCACAACTCTTGTCCTAGTAAAATCAAGCTGGCAAGACAAACGTTTTATATATGTTACCTTGTAAAGTCCATAACTCAGACTTCCAACAACTATCATACACCATGGTGGTCCGGGTGTATTCATTCTTAAAACCCAAGAAGCATTAGCTACATTGTCAGGATGTAAAGCTGTGAGTATGACTAATAATGGAAACTGTAGAAATAACAGAAGATTTGAATATAAAGTCCATTACGTTGCCTTCACATATATTAGATCCCTTTATCTCTAATCAGCTTGCATTGCAAACTCCTACAAGTCAGCCTAGAGGCAAGACCTCTTCTCACATCCATGGCTGCAATAGTAATTTTCACAGGAACATTGCTGAATATTTTAGTATCAAATACTGAGTGAGATCTGTTATAAATATATCAAACACGGACAGCCCACCTACTAAATTCCACATCTCTCCATAACTTGGCGACTATTTCTTAACATTTATCCTCCAACAATTATAAGCAATTTCTGATCAACTAACCAGTATTTAAGCAATGTCAAAGTTTTGAAATCCCCCATACCTTTTAATTTTTCTGACAGTCTGTTTTGATGTTCATTTCCTGGATCTATTTGAAACTCGGAGACTGCATGCATAGAATTCTTCTTGTTTATTTCAGTAGTAACCCAGTAATAGAACTTGGTCAAACAGGATCGACAAGATGTCAGTTGAAAAAGGGTATGCTGTTGATAATAAGTCAAGCTATTCACACTCTGGAATTGTATCTGCCTACAGTGCAGAACCATCTGCTTTGTCACTATAACAAAGGGAAATAGCTTAGCAACCATCAGATATTTTGCTTATTTCTAGATCCACTTCTTGCCATGGGAAATGGTCATCATCATAATCACATCTTGGTGCACCAGTCTGATTAATGACAGGTTCTAAAATTCTGCCAGTGGTTTACCAAACACCTCTGTAAACTCTTTTAGTACCCTGGGATACCAGGTCATCCAGACATTCCACCTTATCTCATGGAGGATTTTCAAACTCCTTCTGTGCTTTTTCCCTTCTCATTCGTCTGTCATTCTGTTTATCTCCTTATATTCCTACTTCATATTCCTGTTCAAGCGTGTTCTACTTTGTCATTCATGAAAATACAGTCGTGAAGAACTTGAGTACAACTTGTAAAACTGCCATTCTGGATGCTGAGCTTAGAAGTGTGAAAAATAAAACCACTCATCAGAATCACACTTTCTATTATGTCACTGCCTCAGGAAATGGGCACTCCCTTTTCCTCAGAGGTATGCAGCACTCAGTTTAGAATAGCTAAGTAATATGGGGTTAACAGGTGATACCCCCCATACACATGTGTGCGCTCTCACACACACACACACACACACACACACACACACACACACACACTTGAGGCTTGTCACACTGTAAATGTTTTTATTTTTGCTTTTGCTTTTGCTTGTCGCACCAGGTTTCTATTTATATCCTTTTTACTTTTCTGACACTAAATGTTTGATCCACCACTTTATGAATGGGCTCTGAAGAACTTATTACTTCTGACTGACCTATTGTAGTTTTGAATTCATACCTCCTTAAAATATGTTTAGTCTCATGCTAATTCCTTAAACATTCACCAGCATATTTGATAAAATGGTGTCTTTCCTCAGAGTGTGTTACCATCTCTTTTCCTTGGACTTTCATGGGTGGTGTGGTATCCTCTTAAAACTTTTTAACCTCACCTCTCCTGCATATGACCGGATTGCTTCCTTTTGTATGGTTTCATCTTTTATTAATAACCATTCTTAACTTTCTGTTTAGTCAGGATGGATGCCTACTGATCTTACACTTCCTTACTCTCTTAGTTATGGTTTCTTTTAGTGTTCTTTTGCTCAATAAAAAGTCAATTCTCCCTTCTACCTTACTAGGATTCCTCAGGGAAAAGGAATGGGGTTACAGTCCCATTTCAAATATGTATTGCCATTGCCCAGTACCTCTGCTCTTCCTGTCCCTTTTCTATATCTCAAATCCATGTATTATATTGCACTCTATATCCATCATTGTTTACAATTCTGTTTTGTTCACATCCTTGTCCTAATGGATGTTCAGTGGACCTTTTTTTCAGTCTAGGCTTCCAATATTGCAGTGAGCATTGTGTATGTTAAAAGATTTGTGTTATTCCAAGTTAATTCTGTTGTAGGGCATGGAACACTGTTAGCATGTTCAGAAATGAGTGAAGAGATAAGCTTGTTATGTATGGTTCTGCTGTCAGAAAGTTACTTAAGAAGCAATTGTTAAGCACATGCTCAGCTCTGTTAAGCACTAGTCTCTTGTATAGAGCATTAATTGTTATCAGCAACCACAACTGAAAAGTAGGGGGGGGGGGTCATTAAACAATTTATTCAGACATTTTTTTTTACATCTGAATGAAAAGTGTACCATCTCCCTGTTGCTCTTCCTGGATGGTAGTTCTCTTTGTGGCAGAGGTTAGTGAGGTAGCAGCTTTCTAAGATGTAAACACAACACTATTAATCATAACCCAAGATGTTATGTGTTCTCTTCATGGATGTCATATTCACCTCTCAAACTTTGCTTTCAGGGTAACTCCAAACTCATAACATTCTTATTCTAACTGGAGACCCAGTCAAAAAATTTACGCTTGTAATTTTGCATGCAGTAAATTCCAACAATCTACAGCAGATTCTCAATTATTCAAATAGTAAATATGACATAACCGTATCAGTAAATCAAAATGAAGGCAGGTAAAGACTGTGTTGAAACTGTACATCAGAATGCACAGCGGTTGGTGCCTCCGATTAGCCATTATCAAATCGTTGTACTAGCGATCTTCATTTCCTTAGTAGCCCAAAGCTATGTGAATCTTTGTAGCCCAATTGTCTTGGCACAAAGTATCTGTATGTTTCTAAAATGATGCCCCATTGCAATATCTGTTGGAATAATTGCTGTCTTTTAAGATTCTTACTTGCTTGTAGCTCACCCCAGTGGGGAGGTATAGAGAGTAAAATATCCAAATGTCTCTCTAGGAAGAAAAGTAAATCAGGCCTCTAGGTACTTAGCTTCCCAGCTGGCTTTGGCAGTTTTAGTCTTACAAACCATAATGAAATATATGAAAACATCTGCCAATGCTCTGATCTGAGCTACAGTTGTTTTTAATATGTTTGCCATTGATGATTTGTTTAAAAATATTTTCAGAATTCTCTTTATGATTTATTTTTATGTACATTTATCACTGGTGAATTAATTTCTTTATCCTTCATTAAATAAATATAAAATATTGAAAAGTGCACACTATCTTTAGTCTGCAAACTGGACAAATGTTATATCAGAAATTTTAATATCTTGCATGGCTGTGATAAAGAAATAACGCAGACACTATAGGATTTGAAGGCATTATACCAAAAGCGCTGCTTAAGTTATTCATGCATTTTTTATTTATATTTATATATCTTTCTCAGTAAGTAGACCAAAGAGAGGTTGCAGTTCTCAATGTCAGCTTAACAAGGAAACAGCAGCCACCTTGTAGCATTTCTTCATCAGTGGCATATTGTTACAAAACTACTTTGCTGGTGTTGCCACATTTAATAGTCAGTTAATTTCCTGTTACATGCAGATTGGTAATGCAGGATTAAGGTTAGCATTCTTTCTCTGTTCCTTGCTGCACTGGTAGAATTAATGTAATAAATTCTCAGCTCTGCATTTGATGGATATTTGCTTTTATAGCCGAATTTGCCAACAGTGAGAAATATGACATACATTTTATACTTAATATAATTATTATATTAGATAATAAAGAAGGAAGGTCATTTTGAATGAAGGTTGCCTATACTGTCTAAAAGCTATGATGCCTTATTTAATGTGTTCATATTGATTTCAGGTTTTAGTTTTGATTGCTAGGTTTATTTTATGCACACCTCTAAAACACCTGTTTTCTGTTTTTTACCCTTCATATAGAATTCTGAATTTGCAGACTGAACTGGAATATTAGAATATGACCTTGATACTGTCCTTTATGGGTCTACTTTATTCTGTTGAAAGCTGAAAAGGGCGAATACAAATAGTGCGACATGTAAAGAGCGAACTGCGAATATGTCGAATGAACGAAACCGTGAAAAGAGAAGTGTTGAATCATCATAGTTGGCCCGTCTGCGGTATAGCTCCATAAGGTAAGTGTGCGATAGTTATGGACCTTAGGGTTAGGCTGCGGGTTAAGGTAAGTGAATAGGTAAGTAATGTATGTAAGGTTTAGTGTAGGGTTTTGTTAAGTGTATGTGTGTGGAATATTTAGTTTGTTTGGGTAGAGCTCCGTAGGGGAAGTGTGCGGTAGTTATGGACCTTAGGGTTAGGGAGGGGTTAAGGATAGTGCATAGATAGTTGTGTATGTGAGGTTTAGTGTAGGGATAGCAGTAGGGTTTTGGTGGTTTAATTTAGGGTTAGAAGTAGGATTTTGGTTAGTGTATGTATGTGTTTTTGTATTGTGTTTGGGTAGGTAGTGTGTTGCGGGTGGTGGGTTGGCCAACTATGATGGTTCGAGGTTTTAAATTTCATGATTTAGTACGTTCAATGTATTTGTAATTTGGTCTTTATGTGTCACGCTATTTGTATTTGCCCTTTCCAGCTTTTGACAGAATAAAGTAGACCCGTCCTTTATACCCATGGTGGTTATTACTTTGACAAGATCTTCATACTGTAACAACAGTGTTTCTTGACTCTGCTAACATGGATCACTTTGCTTCTGAAATGGTAGCTTCTATTGAATGCCATATCTTTCCTTGTCCTTATGTAAAACCTTTAGTCATACTAACATATATTAATAGTTCTACTAGATGCTTTATAAAATTGACTTTGTCTCATAGAAACATGGGTGAAACTAACCCATGGGCTAATGAGCGATAATGCTATTAGCACAGCTAGTGCAGGATCGAAACCTGTCATCAGAAAGTTGGGATCCCTACTTTTTGTCAATGGCCAGTTGATAGACATGCACAACCTCATACTTGAAGGATCGCTGGAGTTCTTTTGTGGCGCTAGACTTGGGCAAGTGTTGCATTGCCCTCACTTTTTTGTGATCTTGAAGATTTTGGAGTTTGTGTGTGTATATATATATATATATATATATATATATATATATATATATATATATATATATATTACCAGATTTGTTTACTATGTTAATTTACTTGCAGAACTGTGAAAATCATCACCCTTGCTGTGGGGGAGGATGAAGAAAAGGACAAAAAAAGGTATACAGCAAAGCAAAATGTGCATCTCACAGTAAAATAGCACGAGTGGTGCTAGAAGGGAAGGCAAATGAATTAACAGTGTATAGCTTAGCAAACTGTATACCCTGCAGGTACATATGCACTTGACACTGCATGCTGGGGGAGTGAATAGTTCACCATGACCTGCTCATGCTCTCTATAATCAGTCTTCAGTTGTTTCAAGCTATTTATATAATAAAGTCTTCTCCAAGGTTAGACAAGTAGCAGAGTAGGACAGGAATTACATACAGTAACTCTTTCTCTGAGAAGGGATAACCTCAAAGGGAGAATACATAAGGATGCAAATGGTACAGCCCGCCCAATGAAGGGTTAAGGGTACTTGCCCTTCAGCCTACAGGATGTATTATTTTACTGTTTACTGTTTACACATTACCATGAATCTTTAATCAGCTTGAGCGCATTTATGTTCAGCTTATATGTACTCAGAGTAAAAGGATTTCTGCTGAAATGTAAAAGCTGCTGCGTTGCACATTTCAGGGTAAATTTATTAAAGCCCATGAAGATTACTCATGGCTTAAAGGCACACCCTGCATGAGACTGTGAATACTGCCCTAACATTGTACAATTGCTCATGAGATGGGTGGGGGGTTGTGGCTAAAATGTTGTTTCTGCATCTCTCTTGTTGAGTTGTCTCTGGACTGGGTGTGTTAGTGTTTTCATCCATCTTTCTGGACACTGACCACATGCTGTGTCTACTACATCTATGAATCCCACTCACATATATCTGTATTATCTATATTCTCTTTTCTCCATGATACCTCTCAGCTCAGAAACGTTCCTTTAATATTCTCCCAGCAAATAACAGTAAAATTGAAATCACCCCCACATACTATGCTGTTTGGCATTTACATTGACAATAGCTTAAAACCTGACTACAGCAAACGTCACCAAAAACTGATATCCCTATATAGAGTCAAAAATTTTATCAATGACCAAACCAGAAAACATTTAGCCTCTGCCTTTCATCAGCTTATGATTCTCTCAATTCTCAAAACTCAAACAATATATTCACAAAGTAGCAAAGTAACAACGTAGGAATGTTTGCAGTAAATCACCCACAACAAATCTCATCACTGCCTAGCACTCAAAGAACTAAACTGGTTTGAACTACCCCACTTACTATCTTACTCCCAACTTGAAACTACTCATACCCTCATCTATAAACCATCAAACTGTCCATCTCTGTCAATTCCAATTCAGCCATTCAAACTAAATAGACCCCCTCACGAATCCAAATGCTGTTCCTCTATGTCACTAAATCGAACAATACAGCTGGTGACAGTCTGATCTCAAACTATGTCACCAAAGCGTGGAACACCATTCCTGTCTCTGTACAAATAGAACAAGATCTCAAACATTTCAAACAAAAACAAAGTCACACCTGCAGAATCTCTGGCTCTGCGCGCACGCTAACCCTTGATAAGTACCCTGAGATTACATCATAATTCCACACTTCTTCTCACCCTTCCAATACATTTCTCTCATCTTTCTGACAAGCCTTCTTCTCTATACGCTCACCCACTCATCATAACTGACTAACAGCTCCCCCCTTTCCCACTCACCTCATCCTTCTTACATTTACCTACAGAATCTTCGTTTCTTCTCCATTTTCTCCGTTGATCAGTCTTTAGTCTACCAAACTAGCTGCTGACTAGCCAAAAAAAAAAATTAAAAATCTGAAGCGTAAAAGGAGGCTGCTTATTGCAACTTTGTGTCTATTTTTTTGTCTTTATTATGAAACTGCTTACTGAAGTATGCAGTGCTACTGGTCGACTTATTTTATGTCTGTATATTGAATCATGCTCATCATCTTCCTTTGCTCAAAACAATGATCTGTATTTGTGTCTTGTTTTACTATCTGCAGTGACTCCATTACTATGCAGACTTTTCAAAATACTATTGAATGACTTTTCTCTACCTTTTACAAAATGTCTTTGTTTACTAGACTATGTATACACTTGTAAAAATATTTTTTCTACGCTATTCACTTGACTGTGTATACACTTACAAAATGCTGTTTATTTTTTCTACACTATTAAATCTTTATCTAATATGTATCATTTGGAGCATCTCTCCCTGGGTCTCCACTGAAAAGGGGACAATGTGCCCAGTCAGACTTTCACGGTCAACAAATGCTGTAACTAACTAACTAACTAACTAACTAACTAACTAACTAACTAACTAACTAACTAACTAACTAACTAACTAACTAACTAACTAACTAACTAATCATTATTATTATCATCATCATCATCATCATAGGTTTATAGGTATTTCCTAGGGTAATGACCACTAGGGCCTTTTTAAGCCTAGGTAATGACCACTAGGGCCTTTTTAAGCCTAGCTATGCATCCCAAATCTCTGACAAGTTCTGGTACCCTTGATAAGTGTAAGCAGGGGCTTGGGAGATGAGCCATTTACTGGGTGCTTGTGTCCATTAGAGGCACATGTGCCAAACCAGGGATGATCTTTCTGCTCCCTATCCAGTTGTCCAAGTTACACTTGAATTGGTTTAGGGAGGAACTCTGCTTCACATGGATGGGGAGCCTGTTCCAGAAAAGGGGCAGTCTCTGGGATACATACGTTGTCCAGCAGGTCCTATCAGAGAAAAGGTTTAAGTCTTTAGCATGGGTAATTCTGGTGCTGTTTGTTTTTTGGATATGTAGGGGGTCCATCAAAGTGGGGTCTGACAATACCCTGTATGCCAGGCATAGATCTCTCCTCAACAGCCTGTAGGAGACAGAATATAAGGATAGGACCTTGAGGTGGCCTGCACTGGACATTTCACTTACACCCTGTATTTATTTAGTGAGGAACCTCTGCGGACATTCCACATGTTAGATATGATTGGTTATGCCAAAGGGGGCATTGTACTCAATGATAGGTCTAATGAATGTCAAATACAGTGGAACAATGACTTCCTTGTACCTAGATGCCTTACTTGTGTTTTATAAGTTGAACACAGAATGATTTCCTCACTACTGTAGACACGTGATGGTCAATGGCTAGATTGCTATCTATGCGTGTCCCTAAGTCCTTGACTACTGGGTCAACTCTAAAAGTTGTGTCATCAATATGATAGTTACCAGGGGTGGATGACATCTCAAAGGATACTATTATGCATTTCTTAGCATTTAGTTTTAGTCCATGGCTCTCCTGGATAACATTAGTCTCAGTGTGGGATTCACTGACAGCTCCTAATTTGCAATCATCTGCAAATTTATTCAGCCAGAGACCATTAACATTGGTCTTGACTTCAGAGAAGTAAATGCCAAAAAGGAGTGGTCTTAGGACTGATCCCTGAGGGACTCCACTTGTGACTGTCCTCTTTGTAGAGGTGGCATCCCTAGTTCTAACTCCCAGGGTCCTGTCTGTGAGCTAGTTGGCTATTCATCAGGTGACATACGGGTTTGTACCTAACCTCTTGAGTTTGCATGCCCACATAGGGTATTGTGTCATATGCCTTAGCCAGGTGAAGGTAGGCAGTGTGAACGATTTTGCCCTCATCCATTGCTTTGGTGACCTTCTCAAAGAAGTCCACTAGGTTGTCTGGGCATGACCTGCCCTTGGTGAAATAAAACTGAGGTGAGTCCAGTGTCTGGAAGTTTACTATATCACTATTGATCATTTTCAGGATAATTCTTTCCATGGCTTTGCATATAAGTCTAGTGAGACTTATGGATCTGTAGTTTCCAGGGTCTGTAGATGGCCCACCTTTGTACACAGGGATGACTGTTGCTGTTCTCCATTCATGAGGCATGAAGCCCATTTGGAGGCTGGAGATGAATAGCAATTCTAGAGGGCCTGGTAGGTCATGTTTCATGCTATTAGAAGGCATCTTAGGATACTGTGTGGGCCCATTGATGCAGTGTTTTTGGCGTTATAGAAAGCATTACAAACCTGCTCCCTTGTGATAGCAGTGGGAGTTATATTTGATATTTCCTGAGGGAAATTTGAGAGGGAGAGAGGGATAAAGTTGGAGGTGAATTTGTCTGCCAGTAGGTTTGCTACATCTGCTGGCTCAGCATAGCTGACTCCATTTACAATGAGCTCTGCACACAACTGTGTATTGCCTTCGAGGTTGCGGACACAGCTAAAGAATGCCTTGTTGTTGTCCTTGGCTTGGAAGGTCAACTTTACCTCAAATTTTGGCTTTGGTAGACATTATTTGTCCTCTGAGTTGTTTGGTTAGTTTGATGAGAGTGCTTTTATCCTGCTGGTTGCTGCACCTCCTAATTTTGCTATGTTTTTTTTCCTTCTTTTATACAGACTATTGATTTTGTGATTTCACAAGGGTGGCTTGTTTTTTGAGTTAGTTCTGTACTTCTTGGTGGGTACAGCTGGCTCTATGCAGCTATTAACACGATTGTATAGGGTTTATGCGAAAAGTTCTGCATAGGCAGCAGTGTTCTCAGGGTATATAGGGGCTTGAAATTTTTCCAGTTTATCACTTAATAGCAGGCAGTTAACCTTAGAGTAGATCCTGAAGATTCCAGGGTTAGCTGGGGGTCCAGGTTTTATTTTTACTTCAGAGTAGACCATTTTGTGGTTTGACTTTACCAGGGAAGACATTACACAAGGGGGTGTGCAGCACTCTCCCATATTAGTGAGGACCAGATCCAGTATGGTTGTACCCCTGGTTGGTGTACTGACAATCTGGTCCAGGGAGTTTATGTTTACAAAATCCATGATTCTCTATTCCTGTATATTCTGTATTGTATATGATTCCCAGTTAATAGCAGGTTAATTAAAGTCACCCATGAATATGGTATTGGGTTGGATGGTGAGTGTTTACAAAAAGTTTAAATATATGGTATGGGTTTCCTGGGTCATATAGGGGGACCTATAGCTTACAAGGAAGTGGTATTGGATTTTGCCTATAGTGATTTTGAATGGAGTAGCTCAAGTGCATTTTCCTGCTTGACCAGCCTTGAGGTATATCTATTTTTTATGTAAATAGAGACACCTCCACCTTTAGTCCCTGTCTGTGTAGTAGCTGGTCTAAATGTGTGGAAGACATTATAACCTTCCACTGTCAGTGTACTCTCCATGGCTTTGAACCATGTCTCAGGGACTGCACAGATGTCAGCATTCTGTGAAAAGAGCTTCTAGAGAGTGGAGCTTTTGTTTTGACTCCTAGCATTAAGCAGCAATACCTTTAGATTTTCTTGGTTTTGATTTGTTATGTCAAAAGTACTTTCAGTTTGGCATTGCCTAAAAAAGTCACTATTGCATCATGATAGAGTCTCCAATGACCAGAATGCTGGATTGTATGGTGGCTTGTCCTATGGGCTTAGAAGTATAGGCTCCATGAGATGTAGCTCTATGTGTTGATGTGGGTATTATTTTGAAAGAGTGCATTTGGGACTGCTGAAGGCATTTGTTATGTGTACTTCATCAAGGAGGTCTTTGTAATTTAGGAAGGTTACATTTAAATGCCTTAGCATAAGTGGGTCAATATGTCTGCTTTGAATTGTGGTGTGATCAGTGCAGCGTGTGTACTACTGACAAACTTATTGATGTTAGGAGTACTTTTATGTGAGAGCTTTGGATCCAGTGACATTGTGTAAACATATCTCTCACATATCATATCAATTTGTTTATGAGTTAACTGGTTGTCAGTAAACATGACGCAGTTTCTATATTACTTCAGAATGCCCAAATCAACCAAGCTGGTAATGGAGATAGTGGGAAAGTTCATATCCATGGCAACAGATCTTTTTTTATTGATTAGACAGAGTGAGAATTAAATGCAATGTCAGGAGTATCTGGTTTGCAACTCTGGGGCAGTGCTTATCAATGCAAACTAGTTGTCATGTGTGCAACTAGGTACTGGTGAAATTTCAATCGTGCTTTTACAGGAAAAATATCACTCAAGATGCCTGTGTCTATACAGGGCACTGCCAAACACTTGAAGGGAAACATTTAATACGTAGACCCAGAAAAATTAAGGATGAAGTATTTATGTAGATATTCTAAAATTATAAACAAATCAAGCAGTACTTATTGAAAAGAGGGGATTCACGTGAAAGGCTACTCCCTGGCTAATACTAGTGCTGGTCTCACCGCAGCTTCACTCTACTGGGATACAATGCTCCTTTGCTTCTTCTCTCACAAGAAGAAAATATTAGCACCAATCCCAAGATAAGAAGCAGGCCACTGCCTGTTTGGTGAACTACAGTCTTGTCCCAGATGATACAAGATAATTATTCCCGGCTCCATTAAGTCTCCTCTTCAGTTTTTACCTTGAAACTAGTCTAACTCTCAACCTAAGCACTCAAAAAGCATCTTACAGTCCAGCACTTGCTCAGACCTAATAGCAAGCACTAATATACCCTGACACTGATTGCCCAGCAGGGCAAGGCTCTTTATTCACCCCTCACCAACCAAGCAACTAAGCAGCTCACCCTACTATTCAGGCATGACCAAAGGGCAACTTCAGGTGCACTCTCCAGTCCAGCTGGTGAATCTGGGTATCCTGAGGCAATGTTACAACTGCCTCATGTACACAGACAACCCTCTTCTCCTACCACAAAACACTAACATATGCGAGAGATGCAATTATGCAGCCAAACTGGAAGCTAAGCTGTCTCCACCCAAGACTGGAACAGACAGTCAAGAGGAGAAGGTTAACACTTGCACCACACCTCCAGCCCCACACATTCCTACTAAAACAGCACTGGCAAAAAATACACATAAATACACAAAACCATACTCGGAGGCTCTAAATAAAAACCTGCAAAAGCATCAGAGACCTCCAAAGCAGACACCCAAGCAACCTGCACTTCCCGTCACAAACCAGACAACACATAAAACACAAAATCAGTGTGCCACACAATCACAGCCCTTAAGGAAAAATAACATACCTAACACACCAGTAATAGGTGACTCTATAGTCAGACACACTGACGTCCCACTCACTAGGCTGGATAAGCAGAAGGTTACTGTTAGCTGTCTTTTGAGAGCCAGAATCTGCCACATAACACAAGCACTCAGGTCACTCCAGAACAAGTACAAATATGACTGTGTCATTGTTCATGCTGGTGTGAATGACCTGAGACATAACTCCCTGGACTACATGAAAAGAGACATGGAAGAGCTCTCTGATCATGTAGCCCAGGCTGGTATGGCCCTGATCCTGAGTAGCATCCTGCCCTCACTAAGAATGATACCTCAGTATAAAGAAAAAATGATCAATTTCAACAATTGGCTAAGCTTCTGGTGTCATTCAAAGGGGATCCAGTGTCTGTCAGCCTGGGACGACATGCTCAACAAGCCATGTTGCTTCACAAGAGACGGCTTGCACCTGTCACCCCTAGGCTTTCGAATACTGGCCAAGGCTCTTGCCACCCCCATAGTGCCTTTTTTAGGCAAGGCTCAAAAGTCAAAACCACCTCCGTAAACACCACAATTAACAAAAAACTGAGGGTTATGCTACTCAACGCCAGGAGTTCAAATCTCAAAATGCACACGCTCAAAGCACTCCTCAGTATGGAGAATGTTGACATCTGTGCAGTAACTGAAACCTGGTTCAAGGGTCCAGAGAGCACCCCAGCACTACCGGGCTACAACTCATACCACACGTTTCGGCCACAGAACACAGACCGAAACATAAAAGGAGGGGGTGTATCTATATTCATCAAGGATACCTACACCTCCAGGTTAGTGGTGCAGCATGATACCTCTGAGATCATCCATGTGCAACTAACATCGGGCAAATCTGCAATGCAAATTGTGGCCTGCTACAGATCACCCTCCATGACCCAGGACCACCACTCCACCTTTCTGGAGACACTGGAAAACATGAAGGTCCTACCAAACATCCTGATATTGGATGATTTCAATTACCCTACCATTCACTGGGAAAACTACTCGAGTACAAATTCCCAGGCCCAGCGCTTCCTGGAATTCATCAATTCAAATGCCCTGGATCAGCTGAAAAACTCCCCTACCAGAGGTAAAAACATATTGGACCTGGTCATCACCACCATGGGCGACAGGTTTTCCACACCGGAGGTCAACCCGTCACTGGTTAGATCAGACCATAAACTAATCACTCTGGATGTCCACACCCCACCACCACCCCCAACTAAGGAAACCACAGTAAAAAACTTTTCCAAAGCAAACTTCCCCTTACTTAAGACAGAAGTGGTAAGTTTCACAGCCCCCATGCTAAAGGATAACCCAAGATGCAGAAACCTTTACAAATACAGTCTATGGACACCTACAAGGATGCATGGATTGTGCCATCCCTATGAAAACCAAGACTCACTCCTCTAAGAGAAGGAAACCAGTTTGGTGAACTCCTGCAATAAACAGGCTATACAACAGAAGGAGGAAACTAGTTCAGGAAAAAAGCAAATCCCAAGAAGAAAAGACAACCCTGATCAGTATCAGTAAGACACTGAGGTCCCTCATGAAATCATCCAATGCTAATTTCGAAAGAAAAATAGCCAAGGATTCAAAAGATAACCACAAAGCCTTCTTTAGCTATGTTAAGAAGCTAAGTGGCAACTCTCAGATATGCACTGAACTAGTGCAAAATAGCACGAAATATACTGAACCTACTGATATTGCCGACATCCTGGCAGATAGATTCAGTGCAAACTTCACCCCCCTCTCACCTCCAAAAGAGCCCACAACAATACCAGAAAAGTGTAGTGTCCCAAAAATCACAGACGCACAGGTGAAAACAGCCCTTTCAAAAGCCAAAAACACAGTGTCAATGGGACCAGATAGTGTCCCAGGCTGCGTCTTGCATGAATTACAGAACAAACTAACCCCCCCAACTAAACATGCTGTTCAACCTCAGCCTCTCCACAGGCTACATGCCCATAGAATGGCGCACAGCAATGGTTATTCCTCTCCACAAAGGAGAGGTCACAACTGACCCTGGTAAATATCACCCCATAAGCCTGACTAGCCTGGTCTGCAAGGCTATGGAGTGCATCATCATGGAACTCATTAACAAAGACATTGGGAACATCCAAACACTTGACCTGACCCAGTTCGGCTTTGTTAAGGGCAGATCATGTCTACTAAATCTGGTGGACTTCTTCGAGATAGTCACCAAGGCCATAGATGAGGGAAAGGTGGTTCACACAGCCTACCTTGACCTCGCTAAGGCTTTCGACACCATTCCCCACTCAGGTATTACAGAAAAACTCACCAGCCTGAACATAAACAACTACATCACGAGATGGGTTGCCAACTGCTTACAGACAGAACTCACATGGTAAGAATAGTGGGCTCCAGGTCCGAATCTAAACCAGTCACAAGTGGTGTCCCGCAAGGCTCAGTCCTGGGACCCCTACTGTTTGGCATATACTTCTCAGAAGTACATGCAAACACAGGAGGACTATGGTTAACCAAGTTCACCGATGACTGCAAACTGGGAGCCATAATTGAGTCTCCGGCTGACACGGACATCCTCCAAAAGGGCCTTACTGAGACGGACACCTGGTGTCAAAGTCATGGCCTCAAGCTAAATGCCAAAAAATGCATAGTCATCCCGTTTGAGAAAAACAAAACACCCACGAATTACCACATATGTGGCAGCCCCCTTAATACAGAAGAGGTAATAAGAGATCTGTGGATCCAGGTAGATAGTAATCTCTCCTTTGACAATCATATTGCCAAAGTAGTTAGGAAATCCTTCTATGTGGCCCATCTAATTACTAAAGGGTTTGCATTTAGAAATAAAGAGGTTATAGTGCCCCTCTACTCATCACTCATTAGACCCATCATAGAGTACAATGCCCCATTTGGGATGTACCTCACAAGACACTTCCAACAGCTGGAAAGACCACAAAAGTACCTCACCAAGAGGATTACTGGTCTCAAACATATGTCCTATGCAGCCCAACTGAGAAAACTCTGGCTGTACTCAGTGGCATATTACTTTCTCAGAGGTGATCTCTGCCTGACTTACAAACCCATGTCCAACTCAGAATTGATGGACATGCTCCACCTAAAGAAGTCCAAGTCACTGCAAGCCACGTGCTCTAGTGAGCTAAACCTCGCCACAACATTAAATAGAACATGCTCGAGGGATAGATTCCTGTCACAGAGACTCCCCATGCTTAGGAACAAAATTCCAAATTTTTTTACATTTTACATTTTACATTTGTTGACCGGGCTAGTCTAGCTGGATATATTTCCATTTTCAGTAGAGGCCCGGGGAGAAAAGCTCCACACAGATATACAAAGTATAAAATATTGTTACATGGTGAAAAAAAGGATTAAAAATCAAAAATAAAAACAGGTAGTTAATACATTCTTGAGATAAAAATACTAGAGAAACGTTAAAGTAAAACAGAGTAAAGTTTAAGAGAGCTAGAACAGATATAATACAGTAAGAGTTATATACAATAGATAAAAACACTTGAGAAACAGTACAGAGAGCAGAATACAGCTTAAGACAGCTCAAAAACAGAATAGTAAGAGTTATGTACAGTAGATCATATGAGATAGAATTATTTAAACACTAAGTTGATTAGAGTTTAGAAAGAGTCAGTCTTATTTACAAGTCAACAGCATGTAGAAGTCTGGAAGTATGGAAAGAAGAGGAAGAAAGAGGGGTGAAGAGGATGGTTAGTCAGGGTTACTACAAGGACATAGCCAGTGCATTTGGAGGTGTTTTCTAAGTTTTTGTTTAAAGAGTGGCAAGGATGTAGTTAGAGTTAGTTCAGTGGGTAGTAGGTTCCAGAGTTTTCCTGTTGTGTTGGTAAATAGAGAGTCACCAGCTGCATTATTAGACTTTGTTAAGCTGGCAAGAAGTTTGCTAGAAGAACGTAGGGAGTTCAGATTATTATATGGGACTATGAGTTTTGAGAGTATAGGGGTATTATTGGGTTGGTAAAATATCTTGTGGGCAATTGTAAGTTGGGGGATAATCAGATGGTTTTGGAATTCAAGCCAGTTTAGTTGTTTAAGATTTGAACAGTGATGGGTTCTGAAGGGATTGCCAGTGGCAAATCTAGCAATGTTATTATAGGAGGTTACTAATTTGTTTAGGTTGGTTTTCTTAAGGTTGGTAAATATAGGTGAAGCATATAGGAGGGTTGAGATTAGATGGGAATGAGCAATCTTGACTCTGGCTGCCGAAGTTAAGAAGGGTTTTATTCTGTAAAGGGAGCCTATTTTTCTGTTTACTGTTTTAATGGTGTTGTTTATATGGTAATCAAATGAGAGATTATTATCAATGGTTATACCTAGAAGTTTAGTGGTAGTGTCAGGGAGAATAACAGTTCCATTATTTGAAGAGATTGAAAAGTCTAATGGGGAAGACCTAGTGGTGGGTGTAAAGAGAAGGAGTTTTGTTTTTTTAGCTTTGAGAAGGAGACAGCATTTGGAAAACCATGTTTCTACAGTGTTGAAAACATCTTGCGTAAGAGAATATAGTTCAGATGGAGAGGTTGATGAGCATATTAGTGTGGAGTCATCTGCATATTGAATACAAGTGGCTTGTGGAATTGCTACATGGAGATCATTAATAAATAAGGAGAAGAGAAGTGGTCCAAGAATAGGGCCCTGAGGGACCCCAATAGTAACAGGTAAAAAGGATGAGACTTGATTTTCCCAGAGGACTGCTTGTTGTCTATTGCTGAGGTATGATGTGAACCATTTTAAGGCTAGAGAATCAAAGGAGAGAGATTCCAGAATATTGATTAAGAGGGTATGGTTAACCATGTTGAAAGCTTTAGAGAGGTCAATGAAGAGTGCAGATGAGAGAAGGTTTTTGTTACGGTTTCTATTGATGGTATCTGTGAAGGATAGAAGGGCAGTAGTGGTACTATGAGATGGTCTAAAGCCATGTTGACATTGTGCTATTAGGTTGTGTTGAGAGAGATGGGATAGAAGTTGTTTGTGAATGCATTTTTCCATAATTTTAGCTAGGGGTGATAAAAGAGCAATTGGCCGATAGTTAGAGTAATCATTGGAGTTCCCGCCTTTATGTAAGAGGATAATGTGGGAGATTTTAGAAATATCTGGGATGGTACCTTCTTGGATTGTCCTATTTATAAGGATAGATATAGGGTAAGCAATTTCCTTAGCTGCTTTTTGGAGAAATTGGGAAGGAAGTTGGTCAGCAGATGGAGTACATGGTTTAAGTTTTAGAATAAGTTTAAAGATGAGAGAAGTAGAGATGGGTTGTAGTTTGAATTTCGAGAAAGAGTGGGGTAAGTCGATGGGAATGCTGGAGTTTTCTGAGATAAGTTGAGTAGCTAGAGATTGTATAGTGTCAGTAAAGAAAGAGTTGAAGGTATTGGCAGTTAGATGGGGAGTATTTGGATCTGCATCAAGTGGGGTGGGTGTTCGGGAGTTAACTGGGGAAAGGAGCTTATTAATGCAAGACCAGAACTGTTAGGGATTATTTTGATGAGTTTGCTGAAGTTTACAATAGTATTTTTTTTTATCTGTAAGTATAGCTTTTTTGTGCTGTTTCTGAGCTGCCTATAAGATAGGTGATCAGAGCTATTTCTATAGGTTCTCCATTTAGCCCAGACTTTGTTCCTAAGTAGAATTTGATTCCTAGTTTCATTAGAGAGCCATGGGGCTGGGTTAGACTTCATTCTAATGGCACGTTTGGGAGCATGCTTATCCAGGATAGATAAGAAACCGGTGTTAAAATACTGTACTGCCTCTTCAAGTGGGAGGGATTTTAATGGGTTCCAGTTGCATGCTTTAAGCTCAGTTTGCAATAATTCTGCCTTAAAGTGTTTGGTAGAGTGTGCTGTTCTAATGGTGGGGAGGTTTGGGAAGTCTTTCTTTTCTCTAGTAATGTAGGTCAAGGAATGATCACTTACATCATCAGGCAGGGTTCCTATTTTGTAAGATTGTTTCACTTTGTTTATGAGAATCCAATCTAATGTACTCTCTTTTTTGTTAGGTTTGTTAATCCTGGTTGTAGAGGTTATAGTTTGGGTAAATCCATGGAGGTTAATATGAGAGGTAGGATTTTCAGCACTAACACTTTTCCAGTCCTTGTTAAAGTCACCTAGTATTATAGTTTCTTGGGGGTAAGTAGAAGACAGCCAGCTAAGAAATGTCTCAATTGTAGTGATATTATTTCTGGGTGGTATATACATGCAGATAATATATAAAGATTTGTTTATGTTGATTTGAAGCTTAGTAATGAGGATTTCTGCATTGCTATCCTGGGTTGGATTAGATGGGAGGGTAGAGATATGAAGTCCATTTTTAAATAGAATTGCTACTCCACCTCCTTTACGTTTTGTTTGGTCTTGTCTTACTATGTTATAGCCTTGGGGAATAATTTCATTATCTTTAGTTTCTGGTTTCAACCAAGTCTCAGTGAGGCAGAGGATATCAAAGGAGTGAATATCTAAGAGGGCATGAAGGTGCACTACTTTATTATTGATGCTTTGGATATTAAGATGCCCTATTTGGAGAGAGCTATTGAGATTGGGATGAGTTGTTTGGGTTGTAGGGTTGGTAGGGCCAGGGTTGGGGTGAACATCGCCATCTTTCAAGGTGGGACTATTTAGTTTTGTTCCTGAGTTGTATGTAAGGTAGGTTAACAGTTTCGATTTTTTTTCTAAGGGTAGGTTAATTTTAATGTGGGAGAGTCTATGGTATTTGGGTAGTAGGTAACTGGGATTGGAAGTTATGTTAGCATGTCTATCAAAGGATATGTATGTGTAGATTGTAGTTTGTTTGTGGGAATGGTTAAGATGGAAATAGTGCAATTTTTTAAGGGAGGTAAGAAGGTAGGTTGAGATGAGAGTAGTCGAGAGTATGATTGAAAGTGTTAGCTTGGTGAGATTAGGGAGAGGCATCTTGGAGAAGTTTGTAAAATAAGAGTACAAGTGTAGTGATATAATAGGGAGAAAGATGTGAAGGGGAGGAAGATAAAGGAGTACAGGAAGAAAAAAAGAGGTGGATATTGTATGGATGAGTTAAAAGTAGGAGGATATGATAGGGGCACTCTAAGTACATCATTACATAAATTGTACATAAATTACATCAGGCAGAGCCCCCTCACTAACACTCTTCAAGAGAAACCTTGATGAGTGGATGGGTAACAGAAAATACACCCCTGGGATCACTTCATTGGCTCTGCTTGACAGAGGATCAGTTAATTAATCAATGGGGCAGAGAAAGCCGAAACACTCTGGCTAGGCTTATAAATGCCCTCGGGCAGATAGCCTAGTACCTACCTATGAACCTATGAACCTATGAACAAGGGTCTATAGGCTTGTTGTAGTCTTTTCCTGGTAGATGCCTTGAATAGCAACCAGTCCAAGCAGGAATGTCAAGCACAGACACTCACTGCCCAGTCAGAAACAGTTAGGAACCAATGCACTCTGATACTTCTCTCACCAGGAGTAAAATATAAGCACAAATTCCAAGCTATCACCTATGAAGCAGTTATTAAGCTTTCAGGTGATCAGCAGTCTCCAGGATGTAATGTCCCCATGCTCCTTCTCTCACCAGGAAAGAACAGAAGCACTAAACATAAGGTAACTACTGAGAGGGGGAATGTGGGCTCTCCAATAATTGGTGGTCTTGTAAAAGATACTACAGATTTTAAAGGTACGATAGGAGAAAATTGGTTAATATCTTAAGCACTGCATTGTGCACTAAGCAATTACATATAAAAGAGGGGGTAATTTAAACTGTCTATTTGGAGAACCACTAATTTTAAAAGAACAAGAGAGACTGAAAGGGGGCGGGCACATTGTATTCTGGTTCTATGGAATACAGTGGGATGGCCAATGAATTTAAACAGTTGAAGGGGAGTGATTTCACAAAACTCTTCCAACTGAACTAACAGCCCTTTCTTCTACCCCACTTTTCAAGAAGCAATTAAGAATATTCCTTAAAGCCCAATGGCTTTGCTCATGCACAA
This sequence comes from Protopterus annectens, assembly GCF_019279795.1. Classification (NCBI taxonomy): domain Eukaryota; kingdom Metazoa; phylum Chordata; order Ceratodontiformes; family Protopteridae; genus Protopterus; species Protopterus annectens. The sequence goes on from NC_056746.1 coordinate 662,853,776, forward strand.
ATCCTGATTGACACTTTCTCCCCTAGGAGGACCATTCTTTACTATCTAGCTTTAACATATTATTTTAGATGCTCTGATATTCTCTATTAATTCCTGCTGTAGTAGCTCACCTCCTAAGGTTTGTTAAACTTTATAAACAATGTAAAAAAAATGTTTTATTAATCCTTTTACTCAAAATGTTTAACTTATTTAGTCAGGTATGTTGGTATGTTACTGTAACAGTACTATATAAATGTTCCTGTATTTGAAATGTTTTACCTGTCTGACATTATCTGCATTGTATATGGTCAAGATTTCTGTCTTGTAAATTGCCTTAATGTGGAGCTTTTCTCCCCAGGCCTCCACTGAAAATGGACATACATCCAGTCAGACTATCCCGGTCAACAAATGTAAAATAAATAAAAGTAAAAATAATAATTTAGTGCTTACTCACAGCAGTGAATGAAATGTAAAAGGGAAGGGGCTGTGTTTTATTTTACCCCTTAAATATTGCTGTTATGTGTGGCAGTTGACTTAGAGTATTACGAACTCTGCTGTAGCACAGTAGTGCAAGGTCTGATGCCTTCAAGTTCCATTACTTAACCATGTAAGTTTTAATAAGTCGCTTAACCAGACACCACTCCTGGGCTAAAAAAGGTCCATGTAGATCAGTGTTCTGCCCCAGAAAATTAATAAATGAAAATGTTGTTTATTTTAACAAAGTAGATTAGCAGCCAACTATAGATATTCACATATTTTTCATAACTGTAAAACTGGTCTATTTTTATTATTCATTGTTTTATTACAGTGCTTTATAATGAAATTACATGAAAGCATAAAGGCTAATCATACAGTGTGTAAGAGTTAGTTACCAGATACAGCTGCTGTTTCACAGGTTAATATTTAAATATTGATAATCATATGTAGAGAATTTTTACACAGTAAGCATGAAGAGAAAAAAATGATATTTGTTTCATTTTTATGTACTCAGTTTCATTAACAGCGACAAAGTTGTCTGGCCTAAGTGATTTTTTTTTTATTTTGCTTAAACCACCTGCTTTGTTCAGTGTTGACAAATGTTCATGTTTCCATTTAAACCTGACAGAGAAATTGCTTTGTACAAGGGCTTACAACACTTTTACATTCACTGACAATAATGTATCTGATATTTTAATAGCTGAATAGATGTGCTTTATGTTCATTTCTAAGATAAGTGAAGAGTCTGTAGAATTGCAGGAGTATAAATTAGTTCATAACTGAAGGACCCTGACCTGACAGTGAAAGCAATTGCATGATACTGGATACACTCATCTGTAATTAATCGATGCACTTATACAACTACTTAATTTCTTTGTTAGTTCTATTGTTAACTAAAAAGGGCTCTTATTTTGCACATGTCCACAAAAGGGACCCAGACAGGTCATTATACTATATTCTATTCATATGTTTTAGATTAGCAGCTCAACAGAAATACCACCTAACCGAATTTTAAGACAAACAAAGCATTTAATTGCCTTTACAGGGCTTTTCTTGCAAAGCAATTGGCTGTCATAGCTCATATTTAATAGAATTACTTTCCCAGATTGCTTTAAAGTATCAGAGTAATGGGATGAAATTAAGGATGTAATGTTAAATGTGGTTATCTAGTAAGTTTTTGTTTATTTTTGCCAAAAATATTGATTTTACCTGTCCTTTGATGAGGTTATTTGGTTCTGTACTTGTTTAAGTAGCAGAACCTTGGAGGTGAGGCCCAACAACCCATTTTTACAAGTGATAAGGACACTTATTTGTTTGTCTAAATGTCTTTCAGGTATTTTTTTTTTTTTTTTTGCATTATAGACATTTTTGTAGTATGAATTCCTCAAGCATGGCCTATGTCATTTTGTATTAATGATATAGTGACTGTGTTCAAGTTTCATTTAGTCACACAAATCTTATGACACAGCTTTAATTATTGCACGGAATACATCAAATTAAAATAGATGGTGTTCAATGGCAAAAGACGCATCAGCATTATTACTATTATTTCCTCATCTGAATGTGATAAATAAGCTGACTGTACAATTTGAAAATGTTTAAATAATATATAACCAGAGTTCTTATCTTAACATACTACCCTTGTTGTAAGTCTCACCTTTTATTATATGCAATTCAAACTGTAAACAACAAATAAGGTGTACTGTATGGATATATATATATATATATATATATATATATATATATATATATATATATATATATATATATATATATACTATTGAGTATGCATTAATATTGCTTCCACACTGCATAAAGATGGTTTATGCATTTGCAAATGAAAGATATCTGAAATTACTGAATACCTCTTAAAAGCAGTTGCTGTCATAGTTGCCTACATAGTGTTAGAAAACTCGTTTGAATACGTGGTCAGGCTTAACTTCATTTAATACTCTGCCAGCCTTACCAATACTGCCACCAGCTGATTCACATATGTGCTTTTATGACTTGCATAGCACAGATTCAAATTACTTACAATTGTAGCTATCTGGAATTTTCACCTCATCTTTATATACAAACAGATATTTGGAACCCGAATAAATAAAACATCAGCATGCAAGCATCTCATGCCAAATGCATTACATAAAGTACTTCCACACAAACCAGAGCTCTACACATGCAGAGAGAATAGTGACTATCCAAGTACACTAGTCAGATTCTGATCAGTATGTTGCCATTTGATATTGGTGCCAATAAAATGCAGGTAATATTATACTGAAACTGAAATTATTAGCAAAAAATGCTGAAAGAGCCAGAGTAGGATATGATATCTTGCTAACAAGCAACTGCACAATGATAAGCAAATTATAACCCATACCACGTCCCTAATCATTCATGCAAACATTTTCCTAAGAATGTAATTGTAATGTTTGAGTTGGAGCAGTACAAGAGGCCTTGTACATAGAATTGATTAATAATAGCCATTGACCATAGGAATGCCAGACAGGTTGTCATATGCTCAGCAGAGCTTTGAGTTAAAATCTCAAAGGAAATGTCATTGTGTGGTATGGCAGTGCCATGTCTGCTTCTACGTGTCTTATTCTTCTTACAAAATGGCAAATTACAAGGCTTGTCATAGCAAGCTTTACATAATAGATATATGTCTTCTGCACTTTGACATAAAATAACATTTAATTGCTACATGTGAAACTTTTTCTTTTGAGATAGTTTTGCTTTTGTCAAAATTCTGCACAAGATTATTATTGAATTAATAACATTACATGAAGCTGGTGTTTTATCAGTTGTTGTCAGAGTAATAGAAGCCTTTTTTATTACCATTTATAACGTTAGATACCCTATATGTTATTTCTCTGGGCCTGCCATCCAGCATCCAGTAGTCATTGGAAGCATTTTTGCTTTAAGACCTACTATCCCCCCTACACACACACATTTATAATTTGTAATTATATTTATATCCTCTTCTCTGTAAACCAGCATTCAGTGAGTTATCATAAGGATTTTCACATTAATTCTTACCATTTTCCTGCACTTGTTTGAAATAACTCATGAGTGTCTATAGAATAGGGTGGTATAAGGGTTTTCCTGTTCACTTCTTTGAATAATGTTGTGGGATGAAAGGAGGTACTGCCAGCACAGCTAGCTGGAATTTTGTAAATAATTATATGTCATTTGTGAATATCAAACTAATTTATACAAGAAGCTTGTGTTACAAATGTATTAGAACTGTATGTCATGTGTATATCAAACTGCTCTGTACAGACGTTTGTGTTGAAAAGATATTTAATATATATATTGAAATGTATCCACAGTCTGCCCTACTGGAAGAGAGCAGAAATGTACATGCACTATTGTAACTGTTTAAATGTGCATATTTTAACAGTTGAAACTGGAGTAAAGGAGGTTAACCTCAGTCCAGCAAACTTTAGAAAAATATCTGAAATTAAATTACTCTATAGGTTAGGCCATAAAGATGTTTTGATGCAGCTAGAGACACGAAGTCTGTACTCGGAATCTTTCTGCATTGTCTCTAGGGTGAAATAATTGCTACTTTGGAAGCATGAAGGAATGTAATTGTTTTATGACTTCCAGCACCTGCCAAAGATCTGAGCAAAAGCCCTTCTATGAGTATTTTTACAGGTAGATGCTAAATACTCCCAGCTTCAGCAATGGGGATTTTACATGGGAACTAGAAGTCAGGTGACCAGAAATGATGTAATTCTGGAAGCTATCCCAGCAGTAATATTTTAGAAATTATTTTGAGAAGTCTCTTAGTGAGACAGAGCATTCTGCATTCTGTCTTGGAGCTGACAACAACAAGAACCATTCACCACATCTGTCTTGCTCTAAGTAAGTTATTAGGGTCCAGTAACTTTCTTAGATAGACTCAGGAATATAGCAAAGCTTAGTTTAGATTTTATTTTTCTTTATTTATTTGTGTGAGCCTATACTGCAATGTTATTTTAAAATGTTCCTGTGTCTTTAACCTCTGATGTCACTGTGAATATATATTTAGTATTGTCTTGTTATTTTATAATTTATTATTAAATATATTTAAACCTTCCATTGTAGCTGATCTCTGTAGAGATATTTCAGTTTTGAGAGTACTTGCATATTTATTTGGTGACACTGTGTGGGCCACTCCTAATAGCCTTGCTCTTTGTCAAACTACCATTTGTATTAGTATTAATATTACACAGTAAGATTGGACATCCTTTGTTAAGGTCCTTAAAGTAGCTGCCAAGGAGTGACTGGTGGCAGTGGAAATTAGCCTTATTGTCTGGGCAGAAGGGGCATAGCTAGCAAACCTGTGCCAGCCTTTTCTAGGTGTGTGTGTGTGTGTGTGTGTGTGTGTGTGTGTGTGTGTGTGTGTGTGTGTGTGTGTGTGTGTTTGTGTGTGTGTCTGTCTGTGTAAATCAAACCTCAAAGAATATGTGTGTCAGCTACTTGGGCAGGGACATGAAGCACTGGTTGGCCAGAGAGGGTGCTGGAGGTCTTGGGTTGATCACTCAGCTGAGATCTCAGCTTTATAGCTGTGCCAGTGGGGAGTCTTACTGGGGATCTTGAGAAAGGAGAACCAGCCCCAGACTGACTGCAGTCTCTGTGTGTTCTTAAGGGAAATTGCACTTCATGCAGAGAGGTGCATCTGAAAATACTGTATGTCTACCTGATATCCTCCCAGTTAACATTCCTCTACTGTTGCCACTGTTGAAGATTGAGGCTCCTTGATTACTGGTGGCAGTGGAGGGTCATCATAAATATTACACTCAATAGTCGCACCTCATTTAAGCAGAAGAAACTGCCTTATCTCTGCCACTGATCTGGAAGTAAAGGTAAAAACACATCAGCAACTCCTTCATCCAAAGAGAGGTAAGCATGTTCAACCTCACCATTCCTCTGTCTGTTTGGTGGCTTTTCCAGTGTAAAGGCCATTAATCAGGCCTGAGTCATCTGCATCATAGTCAATGAACAATGAAAAGTCATTCATAAGTGGTTACTGGGCTAGTGACCCAAAGGTCTTTAAAAGCCTAGCCATGTGTATCATATATAATACTAGAGAAACTCAGTATAGAAGGTCTTGCCTATACTCAAGATCTTAGTTAGCAATGACTTCCCATATCTAGAAAGGTCATAGGTGAAATCCCTGGCAGGAATTTACAGTTTCCCATCCAGTCATCCAGGCTACGCTTAAACAAGGTCATAGAGGGGCTTTGTTTGATGTGAATTGGTAGCCTATTCTAGAAGAGTGGCAACAAGTGAGAGACGTATCTGACTCTTCAGCAGGTCCTATTCATGTCACAGGTAAGATCCCTGGAGTGGGTGACCCTTGTCCCATCTGACTTGCAAATATGCAGCATTTCCATTAGGTTTGGATCCAAGATTGCTCTGTAGGCCAAGCACAAGTCCTGTCTACGTAGTCTGTATGCTACTGACTACAATGACAGAGACTTGAGTCTGATAATGAATGACATGTACTGGAGACCTTGAATTTTCTTGGTTAGAAATCTCTGACGTCTCTCAAGTTGCTGCAGGTGCCTGGTAAGGTACATATCAAAGGGAGCACTGTACTCAATTACTGGCCTGATGAGGGTCAAGTACAGGGGTGTTTTGACCTCTTTCGCTCTTGAAGTAATGCCTTTGCTAATGAAGTGCGTGACATAGAATGCCTTACTTACCAAAGTAGTCACATGGCAGTCCAAGTTTAGGCTACAGTCAACTTAAGTTCCCAAGTCTGTCACTACTAAATTGTTACTTAAGTAATACTATTTATATGATAGTCTGCAGGGATATCATTTTTGCTGGAGGGGATGATAATGCATTTTTTTAGCATTGAGTTTGAGTCCATGTTTTTGGCACCAGTCATTGGTTTGTGTAAGTTCCTCTTGAAGTATATTGACATTGTTTTGGGGATTCAATGATTGCACCTACATTTAGTCATCAGCAAACTTAGTCAGCCACAGCCCCTTTGTTCTGGCCTGAACTTCTGAGAAGTATATTCCAAACAATAGGTGGCCCAGCACTAACCCCTGTGGAACTCCACTGGTGACAGGTCTGCTGGTTGAGGTAAAATCCTCATCTTTGACTGAGTGTGACCTGTCATTATGCCAGTTAGCAACTCACCTGAAGACATAAGGGTTGATATTCAACTGGGAGAGTTTATCTATGATGCCCAAATGTGGGATTGTGTTGAAGGCCTTGGCTAAGTCAAGGTAGCCTGTATGCACAGATTTGCATTTGTCTATGGATCTGGTGATATTTTCAAAAAAGTCACCAGGTTTAGCAGGCATGACCTTCCTTTGACAAAACCAAATTGTGTCGGATCAAAGGTTTAAAGATCACCTATATCCTTATTTATAAGGTCCATGATGATTTGTTCCATGGCCTTACAGATAAGGTTGGTTAAGCTTATTGGTCTGTAGTTCCCATGGTCTGTTGCTGTACTTCTTTTAAGAAGGCAGATGACGGTTGCTGTTTTTCATTCAGCAGGGACAAAACCAGTACTCAGGCTATGGTTGAAGAGAGTACCTAATGGAGTTGCTAACTCATATTTTAGACATTTAAAACAGAACCTTGGATGCTATTCATTCCCATAGAGGCTGTGTTTTTGGCCTTGGAGAGAGCATTAATGACCTGCTCTTTGGAGATGCAAGGTGGGGGAGATGTAGAGGGAATGCTTTGTTGGAGGAAACGGGGTGAAATTTTTTCCAAACCTGTTGGCTAATAGATTAACTATGTTCACAGGATCAGTGTGTGTGATGCCATCCACAGCTAGTTCAGCACACATCTGGGTCCTACATTTTAGGTTACAGATATAGCGGAAGAATGCCTTATGGTTATCCTTAGCTATGGTAGCCAAATTATTTTGAAGTTGCCCTTAGAGGATTTTCCAAGTTGTCTTATTTGTTTGTTCAAGCAGAGGAGGGGTTCTTCCAGGACTAGGACCTCTCTTTTTATTCTTAGACAGCAACTTCTTCCTCTTGTTGTATAACTTATTAATGCCAGATGTCCACCAGGGAAGCTTGTTTTTTCTTGAGGATATTATTTTGATCCTATCAGGTAGAACTGTGTCAATACATTTGTGTAAGTGTTTGTACAGGGCATTTGTGTATACCTTAGTGTAGTTGTCAATGCCATCTGTGGGAACAGGAGATTGGAAAGTATTTATACCATCCCTTAGGAAGGTATAATTTGGTAAAGTTTTTAGCCTGATTTCACCTAAGAGGCATTTGGGTGTTAAAGCTACTTCAAATGTGACTTTGTGATCAGATTTAACCAGTGATGGTCTTATACTTGTGGTGGTGGTGCAATGGTCACCCATGTTGATGAGGACCAGGTTGAGAATATTTCAGCTCCTTGTGGGATTGCATACTATTTATTCCAGGCCATTAGTCTAAACAAAGTCCAGGAATCTTTGTGGGAACATGTTGGTACTCGTATAAGTTTCCCAGTCAATGGAGGGATAGTTAAAATCGCACATGACTAGAGTGTTTGGTTGTAATTTGATTGACTCAAGTAGGTCCAAATAAGCTGCATGGGTATACTGGTTCATTGAAGGGAGCCTATAGCTAACAATGACTTGAAGGGGGGGGGTCATACTCTCAGTTAGTTGAACTTGGAGTAACTCCATGTAATTTTCCTGTCTAACCAGTCTAGGGGTGTATTTATCTTTGATGAAGATAGATATTTCTCCTCCTTTTGTTTTCACACGTTCATTTTCTGGCCTGAAAGTGTGGAAGGCATTATGGCCTTGCAAGGATGGGGTACTCTTTGCAGCACTGAACCACGTTTCTGTGACTGCACAGATGTCAACATCCTCCAGGGAGAGGAATGCTTCCACAGAGTGCAGTTTCTAATTTAAATTCCTAGCATTTAGCAGCATAACCTTTAATTTATTTGTGAATGATATTTTCACGTCAGAAATTTTGTTTTTGAGACCTTGCCTAAAATCATTCATGTTATCCCAGGCTGACAGGAACTGGATCCTTTAGAATGACATCAGAAACTAAGCCAAGAAGATGAATAAACAAATAATGAAAGGGTACACAACAGTGCAATTAATGTAACTAGCAGTGGGGAAAGATATCAGAAGGGTACTAAAATAACGTAAACTACAGTCCTTTATTATGTAATTTAGTAGTATGCATGTTGGTACAGTTTCCTAAGGTTTAGTATGCTGTTTATGGAGACCTGTGTGTGTTTAGTGCTGGTGGTCTGTAGGATTATAACCTTATTTGGGACTCAAGTTCCCTTTTTTCCAGGTAATCATTGTGCAGTCCTTGAAGCTCTTCCTTAGGCAGTTGATCAAGTATGTGGAATACAAAATGTTCATGTCCAGGTTGGCTTTTGTGGTGTTTGGCTAGGGCATTATTCAGGTTAGGTTCTGTTTCTGAGGAAGTTATGTATTAAATGAAAGAAATTGCTAAACGAGTTGTGTCCTGGAGTCGTATTTTTTTTTTTTTCATTATTCAGGTTACCATATTGTATGTCAGTGAGGTGGCATGTGATCCTATCCTGGTTTTTATCTTGTTCACGGTTTTGCAGATGTAGACAGCTGGACATCATGTACACAATGCTAATGGTGTTACAGTTGTGGAGTCCTTTGCTTTGGAAGAACCAGCTATCTGCAGGATTTTGAAATCCTGGGCTGCTGCTCATGTAGCTACAATAGCTGAAGTTAGGGGATCTACTGGCATATGTTCCAAGGGGGCTGTCTGTTGGATTTGTGGCTACTCTATCAGCTCTCTCAATGAAGTCACAGATGTTCTTATTCCTCTGTATGTTGAAGTTTGGTGTGCCAAGGAGGATGGAGTTTATTGAGGGAGTGTTGTTGATGATGACCCAGTTATCTGTCATGATATTGATGATGGTTTTGAAGTCCATGGAGAAAGTTAATGTCATGGAGATGTCCTTGGGTTTCTTACAGTGCTTTTGTTCTTCTTTCTGGAACTTGCTATAAAAAGGTCTGGATTTGTGCTTTTTCTGATAGCAATGGGTCCAAGGATTCTTCTTAAGAATTGATTCCTGTATCCTTGTGTAAGGAAGTCTTTTTCCAGGTTGTCCATGTTTATAACAAAGTCTCTGAGTTCTTTTAAGACATGTGCCATTCTGAGGCTGTGCAATTTAACACATTTCTCTTAGTCTTGATGGGGTGCATTCTGTCTCTATGTAGCAGGAGGTTTACCCCAGTGGGCTTCTGAAACATACTCAATCAATTGCCTAAGGAAGAGCTTCAAGGACTGCAGAACAATTACCTAGGACTAAAGGGAATTTGAATGGCAAGTAAGGTTAGAATCCTACAGAAAACCAGGATTAAACACAGAGGTCTCCATAAACAGTGTACTACACCTTAGGAAACTGTACTGCCACAAACACTATTAAACGGCATACTGAAGGACTGTAGTTCACATTATTTTAGTACCGTCTTGATATCTGTCTGTTTAACTGGACCCACTGTAAGTTCTGTTAATTGCATTGTTATGTACCCTTTCCCTATTAGCATATTCAACTTCTGATTATTGTTTGCTTTTATTATTTTCTGTACTGACTCTTGACAGATCTGAAGAAGCTTAGGTGAAAGCACTAGGAACAGCACTGGGAACAAACTATAACATGCCTATATGGACTTCCTATATCTTGACTCAAAGCATCTACAGACACAATCCCGTGCAGCTGCTGCCTCAATCATTCAAAGTTAATCTCCTTATCATCTTTTTATCATTGTTGTGCTCGTTTATACATTTTTCAGGAAAACTCTTTATTTATTTATTTATTCACTTTCATTTAATTGCAAGTTTCAGGCCTAAGTCTAAAGCTTCAGGTCTAAAGTGTGACACTGGGATGATGCAGGAAAAACCTAGCATAGTTGACTTGGTAAGACCATTTTTGAGGCAGTATTCTCCTATGGCTCTAAATAGAGGGTTAAATGGAATGTTGGATTCTGAGGTTTGAATGGTATAAATTTTTAAGATATTCGAGTGTAAGTTTTTCTGATAGTTTTTCACCATTCTTCCCCTATGCCATTTGAACCAGCACACATTCTTACACCAATCTCGGCCTCCCTCAGGCTACATGCAGCCAGTCATCACCTTCTTCTCCTACTGTATCCTTTGGCCACTCTTCATATTGTCATGGCCCTATCATGCTCTGGTATTTCACACCTAATTTACATATCTCATCATGCTGACTAAGCTAGAGTACAAACCCCACTGGTCAATTTTCTAAAAACCCAGAACCTATCAGTTCTTGCTACAGACCACTCATACCTAGCTTCCCATTGGCCAGTCCCTCTCCCTTTTTTGCCCTATCAGAATACACACCTTTTGTTACTATTCTGATGAATACCTCACAAAATATATTGCAATTGTATATAAGCAAGAGAAAAATCTAAATATGCAATAACAGCGCTCATCTGTCAAAAGCGATGCTGTCAAATGGAATGATTTAATAAGTGCTTCAGTTTGGAAAGAAGACTCTGACTTTTATTTTTGCTTGAGGACTAGAGATAACATGCTCTGTTTCTGTTTTGTTAACAAGTATGTGAAGAAATACTTCACAGAAACTCATGTTGTGATAATGTGATATTCCCTTTTAAATATAAAACAGTTTTTGAGAGGCACGTGTAAGAAGAAACTCATTTTGTAGTAATTTGCAATTTATGGTTAAATAATAAGCACGTTTTTTGAAAGCATATGGTATATGAAGAAATTCTCTACAGAAATTCATTATCTGATAATTTAGTTCTTGATAATAATAAGAATGTTTCTTGAAGACATATGTTCAGGTATTCAGAAAGAATGTCACCACTCGTGGTTAGGGCTGCTATGAAAAGACCTGTTTCCTGTATGAATAGATTTGTGATTCAGAGACACATTAGCTCCAATGAGGAAATACCTCATTTTTGGCTAATTTGCATCTCTCTGAATCATTCTTAACTATCATGAGTGCAGATCAGCACTTCTTACAGTAGTTATGGTTAGCGACTGATTCATCATGTTTGCACTGGCACCCTTGCACACATGCACACAGTAAAACACACACACACACACACACACACACACACACACACACACACACACACACACACACACACACACACAAACACATAGCCCCATACCAACCACACTTATCTGACCCCCTCACTAACTCCCCAGTGCTACCTCTCAGGCAGCCACAAACTCCCATGACCCTCACAAACACTTATGCACACACCTCCTCTCTCTTTCTTTATAATAAACTCCCCAGCACTTACTCCTACCACAATGGGTGGACACAGCCTATTGCCCATGTTCAATATATTGATGTGTAGGAGAGATTGGTGTGATCTGCATGTCTGTGTGATTTCATGATCATGTTAGTGTGTAGATGCCTTGAAGTAACACTTATGAATTCCCCCAAATGTCTTACTTTAATCACCCATCTTTGTTCTTTACTATACTTATTAAATCATCAGCATCATTCAGTATTAAAGGAATACTTCAGTTACATTATTTTCTATCTTCACCTTTCCTATAAATCCATTCATTATTAGTCCAAATAATATTCCACTTAAAAGACATCTGCATTACCCTCTACTCATCTTTGATTCTCCACCTTATTTATTCATGAAATACAAGCATTATCAAAGAAAATAATGTATGTCTTTTGGATTATCCCTGTTAGGGGTCGCCACAGCGGAGCTCTGGTCTGCTAATGATTAGCAATTGATTTTTATGGTGCCGAGTTGCCAGCCCGATGCCTAACCTTCAAAAACGGCACACCCATTCAAACATGCACCTACCTGTATGTCTTTAGATGTCATTTGACCATGGGGAGGACATGCAGACTTCACACAGAAGGTGCTCCAGCCAAGAATCAAATGGGAGAACCTTTTGCTGTGAGGTGACAATGCTAACCGCTGCACCACCGTGGCCTACTATCAAAGAAAATAATACACTTCCTTAATACATTTTAGTACTTTCTGTGGATCCTATATTCCTTTAATATACTCATTTGCATTCATGTGCTATATTATCATAGTCTTTACAATAACACAACCTTACCCAGCACTTCTCCCTTTGAATACATTTAACTACTTCTTTAACTATCATTAGCATCTCTCTGATATTACTTCCATTCACTCTGTATACTCCATCTCCTATTACTTCCTTTAACTACTGCATTGTAGATGTTTCATCATAATTTTGTAATATTTCATAATGTTACAGGCCCTGACTTCTTCAACTTTGGCTTATCATTTCCTTCCAAGTAACTTTATTAATCCAATTCAAATGCTTTCATCTTGTAATCCATCATGAAACCCAAAGAAATATTAATTTTCCTCTTCTGATATATTTTAATAAAATTCATGGCCTGTATTCATATTCATTTGTGCAAATGCAATAGGACTATTTGTGATGTTTATGATAAGCGTAGCAAAGGCAATATGCATAGAGTTCATTTATGCTAATCAGAAAGGCCTTAATTATAATAAGATGCAAATGAGAAATTTTGTAAAGTGGTGTATACTAATGAGGTGATCTTGCAATTCATAGCCCAGTATCTGCATGGTGCACACATCCCTTGTAAAATGCGATGCCTCATCTTACATATCTGAATTGCAGTCCATGAACGGGTCCCCCTAGCCATCCCTTCAGTAGTCTGTCCAAGTATGCACAAACACTGAAATGAAACATTTCCCCCACCAATCCCTTTCAGTATTATGTCCAAGTATGCACAAGCACCAAAATGAAACACTTTCACCAATGATATCTTTGGCAATATGTTCAAATAAGCACAAGCACCATAATAAAACATTTCCCCCACTGATCTCTTCAGCATTGTGTCCAAGTATGCACAAGCCCAAAATAAAACACTTCCCACAATGATCTATGCACAAGTACCAAAGTGAAACATTTTCCCCATTGTTCCCTTCAGCAGTATGTTCAGGTATACACAAGCACCAAAATGAAACATTTCCCCCACCAATCCCTTACAGCATTATGTCCAAGTATGCACAAGCACCAAAACAAAACACTTTCTCCAATGATCTGTTCAGCAATATATTCAAATATGCACAAGCAGCAAAATTAAACATTTCCATCACTGATCCTTTCAGCAGTATGTCCATTTATGCACAAGTACCAAAATGAAACATTTTCCCTGCTGATCCCTTCAGCATTATGTTCAGGTATGCACAAGCACCAAAATGAAACATTTCTCACTGTGACATCAGGGAAATACTGCTAATCCAGATATCTGGAATTTTGTAAATAATTATATGTCACTTGAAAATATTAATATGATTTATATAGAAATGTGACACTGTCAGCCCAGCTATCTGGAATTGTGTAAATAATTGTATGCCATTTATGAATAGTAATATGATTCATATGCTTGTCCTACAAATGTAAGAGAACTATATGTTATGTACTGTGCTTGAAGAATGCAACCACAGTGTAACATACTGGAAAATAACAGAAATGTATATAAACTATATACCTTTACAAATGTATATTTTAATAGTAGAAGCTGGAACATACAGAGTTAACTTGCAAAGCTTCAAGAAAATAAATTGGTATCAAAGTGTTTTACAATTGTGTTTCAGTGCAGCAAGCAGACACAATGTCTAGAGCTACAATTTTTTTCTATTGTCTTGAAGCAGAAATAATTAGTAGGTTTCAGATGTAAAAGTGTTTAATTGTTTTACAACTTCCAGTTCTGAGCAAACATCTGAGAGATATGTATTTTTCACAGAGAAATATTAAAATTTTGTTAAGTTTCTGTTAGCCTTGGAATTGAAGCCAGGTGACAAACAGTGATGTCATCCTGGCTAGCCCAGCAGTAATATGTGATATTAATTTAAGAACTCTCTCAGAAAGGGAGCGTGTGCATTTTGTGTTTTTCTTTGGACATGGAAACATCCTCTCATCAGCACTTGCCTTGCTAATAATAAGTAACCAGAGTACAGTAATCTCTCTTAGATATAGATAGGAATATAATAACAATTAGTTTAGATGTTTTCTGTATTTATTTGAGACTGTCCTGCAATGTTGTTTTAAAATATTTCCTGTGATTCTGAACTCTGTAGTCACTGTGTTGAGTTATTGAGTATTATCTTGTTATTTTATTATTTATTATTAAATACATTTAAACCTTTTAACTGTGGCTGGTTTGTTTAGAGATATTTAAACTCTTAGTGTACTTGCATATGTATTTGGTGGCACTGTATAGGCCACTCCTAAATAGCCTTGAAAGTCTTGGTCACACTCACCATTTGGATAATAGTAACATTACACAGTAAGATTGGGCACCCTTTGGTAAGAGGCTTATAGTAGCTGATAAGTAAGGGTGGCTGGTGACAGCTGGTACTACTTTATAGTCTCGGCAGAAGGGGGCATAGCTAGCAAACTTGTGCCAGCCTTTCCCAGGTGTTCCGTTTCTGTTTGTGTATAAATAAAATCGCAAAGTGTGTATGTGTCAGCTACTTGGGAACGGATATGAAGCACTGGTTGAACAGAGAGGGTGCTGGTGGTCTTAGCCTGGCCACTCAGCTGAGATCTTAAACCTATAGCTTTGTCAGTGGGAAGTCTTATTGGGGATCTGGAGAAAGAAGAGAAACCTCCCCCAGACTGACTGTGATCTCTGTGTGCTCATAAGGGAAATTGTACTTTACTGTGTGTGTACTTGTCATCCTCCCAATGTGTATGTCCCTCACTGGTGTTAGTATGAGGATTGAAGCTTCTTGATTACTAAGCCAGAGCAGGGGAATCACACTCACCATAACCCCTTCAGCAATATTTCCAAGTATGCACAAACACCAAAATGAAACAATTCCCCCAGCGATCCCTTCAATAGCCTAGCAATGTATTCACAAGCACTTCACTGACTCCAAATGAAACATTTTCCCAAGTGACTCATTCAGTAGTCTTCCCATGTATGCACAAGCACATCCCTGATATAAAAATGAAACATTTCCCAGAATGACCCCTTCAATAGTATGCCCATATTTTCACAAGCACGTCACTGACAACAAAATGAAATATGTCCACCAATGAACCTTCATTGGTCTGCCCATGTTTGCACAAGCATGTCCTGGGTATTAAAATGAACCATTTTCCCAGATGACCCCTTCAGTAGTCTGCCCATGTATACACAAGCACATCTCTCACATAAAAATGAAACATGTCCCCCAATGACTCTTTCAGTAGTCTTCCCTTGTACGCACAAGCACATCCCTGGCACCAAATGAAACCTTCTCCCCTCCCCTCGCATCTCCATAGTCTTTTATTAAATTGCTGCTAATAGCATAAATTAAATGGCATTTACATGTCTGGTATGCAAATGAGCTCATTACGGATTCATCTGTAGGAATCTACAGGAACCCCTTATCAGAGTATCAGCTGTCCCCCTATCTCTTATGCCTTAAGCATATTACACTTTTGCGAAAGGGAGGCATGTTCATAAAAAGGCTTGTGCATTTCCATTTTCATCCTGCAAGTCCGAAATTTGCTTATCCATATATTGCTACCCTTTGCGAATTACCAGTACTAAAATGGAAAGCCCCGGTCTATGAATACTGGACTATATCCAGTGCTGTCTTCTCCTGGCACAGTATCTCCCCTTATGTATTGCTTTTTTATAGCTATTCTAATTAAACCCTCCTGCATAACTTTTCTTTCAGTGCTATGCTAATCTCCTTCACCCAATTTCATTCCTCCCCTTCCTTCTTTCTTTTTATATATTTGTTCTAAATATTTGTCTACCTTGCTCAATATTCCATTCCTTTCACTATTTTATTTCCTTTATCAAGCTACATATTCCATATTATATTTCATTATTTTTTTTGCTTTTCTAAGTAAAGGGTTGACCTCTTGTCTACTGCCTTCACCAAATGCTTTTGTCTTATTAATGCACCATGTATTCTACTCATATTCCTTTCACAATTTTCTCTCAGTTTGTTATGTTGTGTCCTTTCCCTCCCTTCTACTGTCATGTCATGGTCTTGTCATATGTCAGTGTATATATATATCTATATATATATATATATATATATATATATATATATATATATATATTTTTTTTTTTTTTTCTACAGATATTCAATTTCTTCTCTAATTCCAAATAAAGTGTTCTTTATTTTCTTGTAAAAATTAACCCATTACAATTCAAATCAAATACCCTCTTTCATTTGTGATTCTAAAAATAGCAATTGTCTTTATTTTTGGGAACTTCAGGGATACACACATCAAAGTTAACCTGTTAATTTCTTTGCCTTCTGTTGTTATTTCTACCACAAATTCTGTCCAAGCAGTTCTATGGTCAGAAAATCCAACCATCATACCCCCCCCCCCTTCTTTTAAGCCTTTGCTATACAAGAAGCCTGTCTCTGTCTTGAAATCCCCCCACACAGGTAAACTTTCTCTCATTTCCTTTTTTCATCTAAAAATTCCATATTGCAATTGTACATATTCTTACATCCTCACTCCTTTTGGGTTTATATTATATCAGCAAAACAGCATTACAGCGAATGCCTTTTTGCCGACACATATAGACCACAATCGGAAAAAAGCGAAAGCTCAGGTCAGCGATTTCTTTCCCAGGGAAACAAATCACTTGGCCTGAGCTGTGACATTACCCTTTATCCGACTGTAGTAGTGTGATCTCTGAGTTGATATATTTAGTTAAGGGGGGTGTGGGGGGCACAGCCTCCCACATTGGGGGGAGTGTGGGGAGAAATTCCCCACTTTGTAATGTTTTAAGTGTATGTTGTGTTTTGTTGGTTCACTGATTTTCTTCCAAAGGAAAAAAGTCAGTGAATTGGGGTTTTGGTCTTTTAAGATTTCGGCCTATATTTGTCGGTGAAATGGTATTTGCTGTAATGCCGTTTCGCTGACATATTATATACCCACTCATCTCTACCTCTTAAATCGAGATTAAAATTTCCTACTATAATAACACCCGGATTAATCACTAAATGATTTTTCTCTTCTCTAAACAACTTCTCTACTCTTAAAGCTGTGCTAGCATAAATCATTATAATTTGAATCATTTCAACATTAAGAAAACATACTGATGCTATCAGCCACTCCACAAATATAATGGGATTTCTCACAAATATTACATTTCACACTGTAATATCAGAAGCTGACATTGTGACTGCAATTTCACCCATATTCCATATAATTTCCTTTACTCATTGATGTCTAAACACATTCCTTTACTACTTTATTAAAAATCTGGTAGTTTATTGGCCATTGGGCAGTTTTTTCAATCTTTTTCAACTTTCTGGTTTAAAAGCCTACATTTGCGCTTGTTTCCTACCTTTCCTGTAACTAGTCTAGTCCAGATACAGATTTGCTGTATCCAGGACTGCTTGTAAGCTTCTGAGTGGTGTCAAAAAGTCTGCTCTTCAATTTTTCTCTTAGATCTGCTAGTTCTCTCCTCTTCTGCTTTTTTACTAGCTTATTAGTCTAGCACTTTACCAGACTTCTTGTAGCAGTTATTGTAGCACACAAAAGTGCTACCAGCACTAAACATTCTACAAGGAAACCACTCCAGTAATTATTATTAATGTCCACCCCTCCAGGCATGTCTAAAGGTCAGTTCCCTGTGCTTTCTCTTATTAAAATGGTGAACTTGGGCATCCTGAGGCAATGTAGCAACTGCTTCATGTACACTGACATCCCTCTCCTCTTACCTCCCAACACTCAGACTTGTGCGAGATGCACTTATATATCCAAATTGGAAGCCACACACTCTCCAGCCAAGACCAGAATAGCTGGTCAAGAGGAGAAGGTCAGCACTTGCACCACACCACATGGAAAACATAGCCCTCCAGAACACACACCAGCACTGCCTTCACATAAAAACACAAACCACACACCCACCTTCACAGTGGCTCTCAATAAAAATCTTTCCAAACAGCAGAGACCTCCAAGGCAGAAATGCACTCGACCACCACAGCACAACACTAATCATGAGACACATAACTCTCCTAAACAGTGTACCACTCAACCAAAGCCACTAAGGCAAAACAGCATGCCCAACACACAAGTCATAGGTGACTCGATAGTGAGGCACACTGATGTCCCACTCACTAGGTTAAATAAGGAGAAAGTAACAGTCAGATTCCTGTCAGGTGCCAGGATCTGCCTTATAATGCATGCACTCAGGTCCCTCAACAACAGGTACAAATATGACCCTGTCATTGTACATGTGGGTGTGAATGACCTGAGATGTACCTCCCTAAACTACATGAAAAGAGACATGGAGGAGCTCTTGGATTATGTAGCCCAGGCAGGTATGACCCTAGCCCTAAGCAGCCTCCTACCATCATCCAGAATGATACCACAGTACAATCAGAAAATGATCGATTTCAACAATTGGCTAAGTTTCTGGTGTCATTCTAAAGGGATCCAGTATCTGTCTGCCTGGATGACATGATTGACAGACCTCAATGCTTTGCCTGAGATGTCCTGCATCTGTCACCCCTGGGTTTCTGGATACTGGCCAAGGCTCTTGCCACCCCTATAGTGCCTTTTTTAGGCACTGTTCCGAAGACCAAATTACCACCATAACAGCTACAAATAAATGCAATCTGAGGGCCATGCTGCTCAATGCTAGAAGTCTAAATCTGAAAATGCACTCACTCAAAGCACTCCTTAAACTGGAGAACATCGACATTTGTACTGTAACAGAGACCTGGTTCAAGACAGCAGAAAGTACACCTGCACTACCAGGCTATAACTCATTCCACACCTTTTGGCCCCAGAACTTGGACCAAAGCTCCAAAGGTGGTAGTGTTCCCTCTATTCATAAAGGATGCACACACCACCAGACTGGTGGCCCAACATAATGCATCAGAGATACTTCAGGTGCAGCTACCATTGGGTAAGACAGTGATTCAAGTCATAGCCTGCTACAGATCCCCCAACCATGTCCCAAGACTCACACTCCATGTTCCTAAACACCCTGGAGGATATTAGGGTCCAACCTAACACTCTCCTACTGGGCAACTTCAACTACCCCTCTATTAACTGGGAAAACTACTCGTGTACCAGTATACTTGCCCAATGTTTCCTGGAATTCATTAATTCCAATTCCCTGGACCAGCTCATTCTTACCTCCAATAGAGGTAGCAACATCCTTGACCTGGTCATTACTAACATGGGCGACTGTTGCTCGACACCAATAGTCAACTCCTCCCTGGTTAGATCCGACCACAAACTAATCACCTTGGAAATCCACATCCCTCCCACCCGCCCCACAAAGGTAACCACCATAAAAAACTTCTCCAAAGCTAATTTTGGGCTCCTAAAAATAGTGGTGGTTAACTTCACAGCACCCATGCAAATGGAGAATAGTTGCATGACGACCACCGAATCATACACCAATGCACTGTACGAACACATACACAAATGCATGGATCTCGCCATACCCAATAGAACCAAGACGCTCTCCTCCAAAAAAGGAAGCCAATCTGGTGGTCCTCTGCCATAAACAAACTCTACAACAGAAGGAGGAAACCTGATGTGGAATAAGGTGAAGTCCCAAGACTGGAAAAACTCCCTTATCAGCCTCAGCAAAAAATTGAGATCCTTCATCAAATCCTCTAAAGCTAGCTATGAAAACAGAACTGGAGCAGATTGTAAAGACAACCACAAGGCCTTCTATAGTTATGTAAAGAATCTCCATGGCAATACCCAGATTTGCTCTGAGCTACTGCACAATGGTACCTCCTATACCAAGTCAACAGATATTGCCAATATACTGGCCAACAGATTCAGTGCCAACTTTAACACTCTCTCCCCCACCAAAGGACCAATCACAATACCAGCAGATTGCCAGGCACCCAGTATTACTGCTGTATAGGTTAAAACAGCACTATCCAAGGCCAAGAATACAGCTTCTATGGGACCTGACAATATCCCTGGCTGTGCTCTACATGAACTACAGAGTGAACTGGCACCTCACCTGTGTGCCGTGTTCAATCCCAGCCTCACCTCAGGCTTTGTCCCTACTGAATGGTGAACTACAACAGTCATCCATCTACACAAAGGAGGAGTGACTACAGACCCTGAGAAGTATTGCCCCATTAACCTGATGAGTCTGATATGCAAAGCTATGGAACACATCATCATCATGTACCTAATAAACAAGGATATGGAGAATCTCTAAACTCTGGATCCCACAGAGTTTGGTTTTGTGAAGGGTAGATCATGCCTGCTCAACCTGGTCAACTTCTTTAAGTCAGTCACCAGAGCTGTGGATGAAGGCAAGGTGGTTCATACAGCCTACCTTGATCTGGCCAAAGCCTTTGATACCATTCCCCACTCAGGAATCATAGAAAAACTCACTAAGCTAGCCATCAACCCCTATATCACTAGGTGGGTTGCAAACTGGCTTACAGATAGAACCCACAGTGTGAAAGCAGCTGACTCCAAGTCAGACTGCTGACCAGTCACAAGTGGAGTCCCACAGCGTTCGAGCCTGGGTCCTCTCCTGTTTGGTATCTACTTGTCTGAAGTCCAGGCCAATGCAAAGGGACTCTGGCTGACAAAGTTTGCCAACGATTGCAAGTTGGGAGCTATTATTAACTCCCCAAGTGATGTTGACATTCTACAGAAAGACCTCACTGAGACCAACAACTGGTGTCAGAACCATGGCCTTAAGCTCAATGCCAAAAAATGTGTCATCATCTCCTTTGGGAAAAACCTGGTTCCCATGAATTACCACATCGATGGATCGATGGGAGTCCACTGAACACCAAAGGTGTTATAAGAGATCTGGGAACACAGGTTGACAGCAACCTCTCTTTTGACCACCACATTGCCACTGTAGTCAGAAAGTCCTTCTATGTGGCACATCTCATTACTAAGGGTTTTGCATCCATGAAGAAAGAGGTCATTGTCTCCCACTACTCTTCCCTCATTAGACCAATCATTGAGTACAATGCCCCATTTGGCATGTACCTCACTAGACACCTGCAACAACTGGAGAGGCCACAAAAGTACCTCCCAAAGAGGATCCTAGACCTTAAACAGTTGTCCTATAGGGACAGACTCAAAAAACTCCAACTACTCTCTGTCTCATATCGCCTACATAGAGGCGATCTCTGCTTGACTTACAAAGCCATGTCTGACCCAGCTCTGTTAGAAATGCTGCATCTAAAGAAATCCCAATGCCTCTGCACCACATGCTCCAGAGACCTCAACCTCATTACCACAATCAACAGAACAAGCTGGAGGGACAGCTTCATAACCCAGAGACTGCCCATGCTATGGAACAGACTTCCTATACATGTCAAACAGAGCACCTCACTGGCCCTCTTCAAGAGAAATCTTGATGAGTGGATGGGAAATTGAAAATTCACCCCGGGGATCACTCCAGTGGCTCTACTTGACAGAGGCACTGGGAACTAAGGTCGGGTGGCACGATGCCAGGTTAGTCCTATGGGCTAGGCTTATAAAGGCTGCAGGGCCATTAGCCTAGTACACACCTATGTGCCTATGGTGTCCAATAAACATATTATATCTTTCTGAATATGTTTGCATCAGTCTAACACATGCAATCTTCTTAATGCCGTTTACAGCTATATTGAAAAGTTACCCCTCCTTTTTCGTGTCTTTTTTAACAACTTTTTCTTTCTCTTCTTTATTTTGTCACTTTTTGAAGCAGCTTCATCTCCATTATCTGAATTGCAATTTTTCATTAATTTGTTTGTGATACTTTATCAGCTTCATTTTTCTCACTTCTAGAAAGTTCTTCCCACTTCCTCAGGATGTTCTTTAGTTAGCACTGTTTGCTCTGCACTGTCTAGTATTTCAATAATTTGCTGTGTAGTCAGTGGAAAAACAGCTTCACTTTCTTCACCTTTAGAAAGTTCTTCTTCCTCCTACTTCCTCAGTGTGTGCTTCAGTTAAAACTTTATTCCTCACATTCTATTATTTCACTATTTTACTGCGTAGTCATTTTGTGAAATGCCTTCTCCCTTATTTTATTCATATTTCTCAAAGTGAAATCATAGATGTCCTTTTTGTCTGTCATTTTGAATATAACATTTCACAATCTTTCCTCAAATTCCCAACTTCCTCACATCGATTGCATCTTCTTTTAGTACAACTATTGATTAAATGGTCTTTAGCATCACAGAAATGACACAATTTGGGCTGTCTCTTTTACATCACAGTCCATCTTATAATTTCTATTCTGTAGGGCACATATTTAACATTGTTATTCACTTCCAATAAAGTGAACCCAATTTCCTGTGCACCATTCCATATCCCACCCAGCATCATAAACGTCTATAATAAAATAAACATTGTGTACTATATCAGCCAAATACAGTCTAATATTATATATTGTTATTATATGTATTTTGAATTGTATATGCAGTTTTTCCACAATATTCAATATCCAAAAAAATCTTTTCTGGGTCTTCAATATTTTTTCTCATTTAAAAAACTAATTTGAATTAAAGAAAACATTTACAGATTACATCACAACAATCCCCAGTAGTATTATAGATCTCACTCCATTAACTGAAGAGCTTGAAGGAGAAATCAGTTTGCCCCAAACAGTTAATCTATTGACGTGTCTTTCTTATTTTACAGAACTTTGTGCTGTTGGATGTTTTGTTTTGGCTATTTTCACCAGTTTTGCCTCAGTTACTGTTGACACCACTGCCATCACTGCATACCTTCTTTTTGCCTAAGTCTGCTTTTCTCCTTCCTGAATTCAGCTGCATTTTGTGGCATCACAAGTCTGTCTGCTTTATGGTCTGACTTGCTCCCATCACTTGAATTTATTGGTTTTGTCCCAAAGTCAGTATTCTTGTCATTAGCTCATTTCCATCCTTGGAAATAGCAGTCGTATCTCTTGTTTCTTTCTCAGTAATTACTTCTTTTATCACTGAAGTTTCCAATCCACTTTGAGTTACCATAGTCCCTTAAATTTCAATAACATTATTGTTCATGTCCTCTCAAACTCTGATATTTCCATCCATTTGAGTTACCCTCTGACTTAAGTCAGTCCTCCACCCATCTTTCTCCCACAGTGGTAGTTAAAAAAGTGAAATGGTGAAAGAAAGTGAGAAAGTGGGGGAAGTTCCCCAGTGCCCATGCCAAATTTTCCTTAGTCAGTCAGAATATGACATTAGCCATCCTCTGAAAAGAGAATGGTGTAGTCTATGTTTGGATGTCGCAATATAAGACTAACAAGTCTATATGTGTAACTAGGACACAGTATGCATTTTAGAGCCTGAAGATCTATAGCAATTAGGTCAAATGCTGCAGAGATTGTCATGTGAAGAAGGTAAAGGTAAGCAGGGGTATCCCAACCCAGTCAAGGAAAGAGCAGAAAGAAAAGGGTGGAGGTGGGATGGTAATAACACTGCAACAGTGATCTATTCGAACATCTGCTGTTATGGTGTGTTAACTTACGCAGCTGTATTATGTCTTCATTAGATTATTGTTGCAGTGGCAATAACAATGTGACATGGCTGTGATAGCACTAGTTCTGGAGACTGAATCATGTGTACTACCTAGTAAAGGTGTGTACAGAAGAC
Organism: Protopterus annectens; assembly: GCF_019279795.1. Lineage (NCBI taxonomy): Eukaryota > Metazoa > Chordata > Ceratodontiformes > Protopteridae > Protopterus > Protopterus annectens. Next base: position 662,877,792 of record NC_056746.1, read on the forward strand.
CATGTAGCTACCTCTAGGATAGACCGAGAGTTCACCCTTTTACAAAAAGCCTCAGAAGTAGTCACAGCTCTAGTAGAGTTAGCCCTGACCTTCTGAGGCAGGCTTCTGACAGACATCTAGAAATGGTTTGTTTAGTAATCATTTGACCTTTATTTTTTCCATCAAAGGATACAAAAATTGGTAGACTTTCTAAAATCCTTAGTTTTGTCCAGGCAAAATCTCAATAATCTATGGGACAGCTAAGGTACGCAGAATGCTTTTTCATCTGTTTTAGGGTTCAGGATGAAACACAAGGAGGTGAATGTTCTGGTTCAAAGTAAATTCAGAGACAAACTCTAGGAAAAAGAAAGGGTGATTCTAAGACTCGTTCTGCCTTTACGGAAAATCAGGAAGGAATGCATAGACATAAGAACTTGTAATTCAGATACCCACCCATCATGCTATAGTCAAAGAGCAATAAGTAAGTCAGTCCTCCATATTAGAAATTTTAAAGAAGCATTGGCTGTTGCTTCAGAAGGAGCAGTAGAGAGAGTACTTCTCCAAAATAAAATTAAGACCCCCAAGGGAGCTTCACTTCTTTTCTAGGTGGAATAATACACAAACTCCCTTTCCAAATTTGTTTAACTTGAGATAAAGAAGTAATGGGATTCAAAAGCAAACAAGCAGAAATGGCAAAAGATGAATCATTATGGAACTGTACCCGAGGCCAGAACTGATCGATTCAGACAGGTACTTTAGAAGCACAAGAACCACATGCACAAGGTGGGTCTTGTTCACTTTTATGGTACCAGCAAAAATACCTTTTTCCATTTTGCTAAGTATGATTTCCTAGTAGCAGGTTTTTACCCTCTTTTAATACCTGTTGCACCTCCTGAGGAGAAAATGAACCTAAGTGTGATCAAAATTCCCTCATCCAAACTGATTGATGGAGATCTTGAATGTTGGGATAGATTAAAGATCCATTCTCCTGTGTGACAAGAACCATCCTGTGAGGAAGTTTTTGGAAGTTGCACTTGCCTTGATGTATGAGAAGGGAGAACTAGTATTTCTAGGCTAAAAAGGAGTTACCAGAAGCATATTGGTATGTCTGTCTTGATCTTTAGAAGACCTTTGGGTATCAAGGGAAGGGGGGAAGGGGGAGGCTTAGAGGAAATTATCTGTCCATGGGAAAGAAAATGCTTACATTTTTTCAGGTCTTTTTGGAAGGTGTTTGGGAACAGAACTTGCTTAGTTTTCTATTTAGAATGGAGGCAAACAGTGAAACATGGGGTATTACTCAGAAATGGACAATGTCCTGGAAACCCTCTGGATGTTTTATATACTTATGAGGGTCTATCCTAGCTCAGGGTGTCTACAATTGTGTTCTGGGCAACAGAATAATGAAGCCTGAAGAGTAAAATTGTTCTGTATTGCAATGTCCCAGGCAGTCATGGCTAATCTGCACAGGGGATATTGCTTTATTACTATTTTTTTTGTTTATATACCACATCACTATGGTATTGTCTGCTATCACTAACAATGGCCCAGGGATCCACAGCTAACCTAAGGGCTTGATAGCTTTTATTAGGGTCATCATCTTCTTGAGATTTATATACTTGTTTCTGAAATGTGGTTTGCACATGCCCTATATCTTGATGCCTTTGGACATTGTCCCACCCATAATAAGTCTGAAATGTATGTTGTGAATGACTGAGCAGGAAGAGGAGGAAGCAGTTAGAGGCCCAGATTTTTTTTTGGATTATTTTCTATTTCTTTTAATTACATAGAGATACAACTGTCAACATACTTGTATATAAACTGCTTTCCGTTGTCTGCAGTAGCTCCTACAAGAATATGCATTTATACATAAAGGTAGAGAAAAGTACATTACATTTTCTAGGTAAAGCAGATTTGCTTTCTTTTGTAGTGCCCTTTACTATGCCTACTTTACTACTTGTCCAGTATATCTATTTTCCAGATTTTTTGCTTCATCTCCTTTTACCATAAACCAGTATATTTTGCTTCTCTATTGTATTTGCCTTGTGGAGAAGGTGAAGTATTTTTCCTGTGTCTGTCCTTCTAAATGTTGATCCATCCTCTGTTTCTCATTACCTTTTATATGTCAGTTTGTTTTTTCATGCTGTATTCTATCAGCTCCATTCCTGCCCAGCACTGGGTTTAATGTTATATTTTAGTCACTCCCTATATATTACATATGATCCTGGTTTACTGTCTGTTTCCATACCATAAAGAAAAAAAAAAGTGCCTGTCTTTATTTGGGGCCTAGATTTTTACTAGTTTCTAGTTCTTCCTCTGTTTTTCTCCTCCCATATGAACTAACATCCTTCTTCACCAGATCTTACTCATTCTTCTCTTACCAATAGCCTCTCCTGAATAGACTGGCACCTCCCCTCTTTCCTCCTCCTGTGTAATCTGTTACCTCCTACCTCCTACTGCATAGTCCCTTGCTATCAGCTTTCTTTCTCTTTCCTTTCTTTTCCTTTCTTTTTCCTTGTTTCTCCTTTCTTTCCATCATTTCCATTTTTGTTCTTTTTCTCCTTCTTCCTTATTTCCTCTCTTTCTTTTTTCTTTCCTTTATTTTTTTAATTCATTTTTCTACAGTCCTATCTCTTCTCCTCTCTATTTTCCATTTCCTTTAATTTTCCCTAATTTCCAGCAGGTTCTGTGAGCTAGCCACTCTTAGTATAACTACACATTCAGCCAGTTTTCCCCTTTCTCACATATGAACAGTTTACTTCTAATGATCTAACCATTGCCCCCAAACTACCTGTTATCATCTATAACAATATTACTTCATATCAATTAAATCATTAGCTCTCCATAACGTGGAGAATACAAAAGCAGAATAACATATACACTAATAAAGTTATATGACTGCATTTCAGGTCACCATCTGTTGCATTGTTTGGTCAGTGCCTGATTGGGAGTCAAAGTTATATGCCCAAGATAATTTTGGCTGAAAGGTTGACTTGTGTCTGACCTGTGTGTGTGTGTGTGTGTGTGTGTGTGTGTGTGTGTGTGTGTGTGTGTGTGTGTGTGTGTGTGTGTGTGTGTGTCCATGGGCTTCAAAGTACAGACCATGTTTTATTTTGTTGTGGTATAGAGTTGTGAAGATCAGAGGAAGAGATTATGTACAGTTTATTGGGTGAGGGATTTTATTTCCCTTGCAGGGTCAATAAAGTTTCCAGATTAACCTTACTGTGTATTCACTAGGTACTACTGTTACCACCAGTAGTTAGGAACCTCAGCCAAGAAACATCCTCCTTATTTTAACTGTTGACAGAACACTGATCAATGGGATTTGTACTCAGCTTGCTTCTCATCTAATTCCTTCTGCATTTGTTTTTACTTTTATCTTATGCATGTATTTATTTATTTATTTGCTGCTTTGGCTGAGTGGGATTGACTGTCTGGTTAGTGCCCTTTTTCAGTGGATGCCTGGGGAGAAAGGCTTCTTGAATAAAGGATACAGCATGAGGCATGGTGAGAAATAAGATAAATAAATCATGTAATATAATACAATTTTATATATACATTGTTAAAAACTTAAAAAGGAAATACAAATGAATAGTAATAAAGTTTAAACCATGCAGTTCAAAACAACCTTCATGCATAACTTGTAATGCCATACCTAAAGCATTAGAATAGATTAAAACAGTATTGTGAGATGGAACCCAACAATAGTTTAAGTGAAAAAGCTGAGTACTAGAGAGGATGTTAAGTATTGCCGTATTCATGGCTGGATCCAGAACTAGGTGACAAAGGCAGCTGTCTAGGACCTGGTGCTGGTATTGGGGCCTGGAAAACATAAAAAAGTCAGTTTTCCACATGTGAATTCTGACCACCAACCCCTTTAAATTACTGATACTACTCCTACTACTATTATCTAAAATTTGTCTTTCAGCAGTCAGCTCAACAACAGATGCCACCCGGCCAGATATGTAATTTACTTACTAATGCATTCTTCCTTTGGGGTGGATGGGTGGAGACATTTTCCATTTTTTTTTTAATTTTGCTGTTAAGCTATTTTAATTTATTTCTATTACTGACTTTTTTAAATATTTTACTATACTTACCTGCCTCCTGTTTGGTCTATAGCTTGTTTAGTTTAAATTCTTCTCTTTGACCCTCCCTTCCCTTCCTGATTATTCTGGGCCCCCACTGACCTACTTAGCAATGGTATGGCCCAGCATCAGTTAAATAGCAAGTCTACCATATTTTGAAATAATAATAACTCTGTCCGTTGTAATACTGCTCATTTTTGCTGTGAGGTGAGGACTTGCTTCAAGTGAAGAAAACTTAAAAAATATATATATTTCTGCACTGTGTCACACTGCCAGGAGCCAGAAACGTTAGTGCATTATTGCTGCTTTCTGCTGTCCTTTCCCAGCTCCTGTCCCAACCCACTGCACTGTGTACAGGAGGACAGGACTAATGGACTGGCTGGCTGTGCCTTCTGCTCATAAATCAAAGCTAAATAAAGAAAGAGAGCCCTCCTAAAGCCCGCTGGCTGCAATATGTTGTTATTATTTTTATTAATATTATTTGTATTTTGCCATGGTGTGTGTCATGGCATCTTTTACTTTTATACATATTATTATTTATTTTTTTTTTTTTTGAAGCTCGGATCATGGATGATGGAGTGCAGCATACCTCTCAGCTGACTAAATCAGGGTCAAATCTCAACAGAATCAGAGAATCCAGAAATAGTCAGGGACCATCAGGGACACTTGCACTTTTATGTTTTGTTACAATTAACTTGAAACATTGACAGTATAAGAGAACATGAATTAGTATACATTTTTAAAGTAACAAATCAATAACTCAAATTATTGTCATTATTTATTAATTGTAATTTACCACCTTTTCTCTAAAAGTCACCGATATTATGAGGGATTAAGAGGAACAGAGCTAAAATTTGAGTCAAAATCAAGGATGTCCCTGAAAATCAGGGACAGCTGAAAAGTACAGACCTGAGTTTTCCTGCTTTCTTCTTCAGCCAGTGGGTGGATGCATAGTTTTCAACAAATCAGGGACAAATCTCCAAAGAATCAGGACAATCAAGGACACTTTTACAAAACTACTACTATTAATACTGAATGAATAAGAAAATGTGAATCAATATACATTTTCTGAAGCAAAATAAATCTACAAATCTGAATGTTGTCATTATTTATTAAATGTAATTATTCACCTTTTTTGCAAAGGTCACAAGTATTAAGAAGGATTAAGAGGGACAGAGATAAAATTTGAGTCAAAACCAGGGACATTTGAGGGGCATGGATGGATGGATGGATGGATGGACTGGTAGATTATATACTATCTTCAGAGAAAAAAAGCTTTGATGGGGTGGCAGTACCTGAGGGGTACTAGTTCCATTGCCCTGACAGGGGTGCCATTTGACCATGGTCCTTCTCTGGCTGTGTCCAAGGGATGGGAAGGGAGATAGATAAGACAAACATGCTGGTGATGGTGCTAAAGGGGGATAGATAAGAGAGCCACGTTGGTGCTGGAGTAGAATGGCTTGGGAGAATGAGAGACAGAGGAAAAGGAGGAAGGATGGGGGGACTATGGGGGGTAACTATGAGATGTGAAGTAGGAGTAGAGTAGGACTGATGGAATATGAAGGGAGCTCACTCCATTTAAACTTAGGCTGAAGTATTGCGGAGTAGAGTAGGACTGATGGAATATGAAGGGAGCTCACTCCATTTAAACTTAGGCTGAAGTATTGCGGAGTAGAGTAGGATTGATGGGATATGAAGGGAGCTCACTCCATTTAAACTTAGGCTGCAGTATTGCGGAGTAGAGTAGGATTGATGGGATATGAAGGGAGCTCACTCCATTTAAACTTAGGCTGAAGTATTGCGGAGTAGAGTAGGATTGATGGGATATGAAGGGAGCTCACTCCATTTAAACTTAGGCTGAAGTATTGCGGAGTAGAGTAGGATTGATGGGATATGAAGGGAGCTCACTACATTTAAACTTAGGCTGAAGTATTGCAAAAGCTGAGCCAGGAGTCCATCAGGTATTACTTAAGTTGAAGTTTAAAAGATTTAATGTCTTTTACTTGCTTGAGAGTACAAGAATTGTAGTTCCATCTGTTGGTGAAAGAGGATGAGTATAGGGAGTTACCTGCTGTGTTGTTGTAGCTGGTTGGAAGCAAAAAAAAAAAAAACATTATCACAGAAGCATAAAGATCTACAATGAATGTAATGTTGAATTATATTTTTTGGGGGGGGTAGGTTGTAAATGAGGCTGTGTACCATGATTAGTTGTGAATTGGTTAGAAGGTGGACTAGTTCTAACCAGTTGAACTGTTTGAATGATAAGCAGTGGTGACATTTAAATGAGAGATTGGCAGCAAATGTGGTTAGTTTGTTCTAGCAGATCTTAAGTACATTTGATTGGCTGGGCTAAAGGTTAGTGAGTATGGGAGCTGCATATAGAAGTGTTAGAAGGAGAAAGATAATGGCTATTTTTTTTTCTTGCGTCATCAGTTTAGTATGTTTTGACTCTGTAAAGAGTATCTAGGTTGTAATATATTTTTTATTGTTTCTTTTACATTGAAGTAGAGCTTCATTTTTTATTAATGAAAACTCCAAGAAGTTTTCTATGCAAAAATATGTTAGTACCACTGTTCAACGTCATGATGAATAGTGTCTTTTGTTGAGAGTATTGTTTTGCAGTGAATAGAATTAATTTTGATTTTTTGGGTTTTGGAGTAAATGAAGATGTCTGAGCCAGGACTCTATGGAGGACAGGTAATCTTATGTTATTTGTTAAGATTTAATGAAGCTTTTAGTATCTCAGATGAGTGCAGAGCCGCCTGAATGCTGGATGATTGTGAATTGGTTTCTTGCTTTGTGGAGGCCATTAATGAATATATTGATTAGTAGAAGGACATGAATTAAGCCATTTTTGATTCTCTTTAGTTCCTGATTCTGTCTGGGTGAATTACAGCTGTCTTTTCTGGTGTTATTTTGAGTTACTTATTTGCTGTACATTATTTGGATGGCACAGTGGTGCAGCAGTTAGTGTTGTCACCTCCCATCAAGATGTCCCCCAGTTTGATTCTTGGATGGGGTGCTCTCTGTGCAGAGACTGTGTGTCCTCCCTGTGTTTGCATGGGTTTCTTCCAGGGGATCTCATTTCCTCGCACATTCATAAGACATACTGCAGGTCATCTGGAAATTTGAAATTGGCCCGGAGTGTGGTGTTCCTTCTGAGGAAAGTTAGGTGCTAGGCTGGCAACCTGATACTGTAAAATTCTGCTGCCAGTTGTCCTGTGGACCAATGATCTGCTGTGCTGACTGTGAGAAAGAGGAATACTGCCAGCCCAGCTATTTAGAATTTTGTAACTAATTCTATGTAATTTGTGAATATTGATATGATTTATACAGACCTGTGTGTAATGTACTGAGACAAGATGTAACCACAGCATGCACTATTGGAATAGAACAGGAATATACCTGCACTATTGTGACTGTTTAGATGTATATGTTTAATGCAAACTGGAACACAGGAGGAAATATTCAAAGAAAATAGTTGAAATTAAATTGTTTCATAGCCATGTAATAAATGAGATGTTATCTCTCAGTTTCAGTGCAGTAGTAGACATAATCCCTGAGATTCAGCAAGCAGCCGTGCAGGAATAAGTTATTCCTGCATGGCAGGGACAGTTCCTGTTCAGCACGGCAGCACGCCATGCATATTTATGAAGGCATGTTGCCATGATCTAAAACGGACACGGTTCCATGTACAAGCGCAGGTATGTGTCTGAGAGCAGTGCTCTCACAATACACATGTCTCCTGCAGTCCAGAATTGCCTTTTGACAATTAAAAATGAGCGAGAATGCTCATACCACCCCAAACCCATCAGGAAAACAAATCTGTGGTCAAAGGCATAAGGGGCAATCGTCCCTACCAAGCATACTTCTCAACTGTACAGATTTTGCAGAATGCCCAGATTTTTGCCTCATATTTTTCGTGTGTTTCCCCTAAAATCTATACCTTTCTGGCAAGTAGCTGAGGATTGAAGTCATTAAATAATGACAAAACATTTGAGTTTAAGACTCCACACATTCATCAGAAAATTCATGCTAATGTAAAATCTATTATTCTATCAACTTTTTGTTTGTAAGAACAATATTTAAAATCTATCCCTATTTGTCCACCCATCATTTTAGGCTTTGTCCAGATATTTTGCTCTAAGAGGTTGAGAGATATGATACCAAGCCAGAAGTTATTAGGATAACATAGGCTGCATAAGCACATAGCGCACATCTCCCAAAGCATCAGAGTAAGGAATGTGGATAAAGCCAAAAGGGACAATTGTCCCACAAAACAGAAAGTTGATACAATAACAGGTTCAGCAATAGCAGGGATATTCTGAAGGGTATAGTTAAAATAACACAACAAAACTGTTTTTTTTTTTTTGTTTGTTTTTTTATAAATGCGATAAAGTTTAAGCGTAGCTGCGTCGGTGTGCCTGTTGCTTAGCTACGCTTAGTCCAGCTTAAGCAGCACAAGACATTAAATAGCAAGAGACAGCCAACATAAGCAGTATTGCAATAGTGTAGTGGTCAGTGTATACACTTTGTGAGCAGCCGTTCTTTGTTCTATCCCCACTGTAACCAATTAGCATTTTACATGTGAAAGCAGTACATAAACATTTTTTTAGTATTACCTACTAAATAACATATATTTGCTAACCAGAGTACTGCATTAGGTTCAGATGTGAGGTGTCAATTTAATAAAGTTGTGAAATGCCCATATAAACATAAGTGTCCCATACAATATAGTCACACATGAATAAGTGTAATGAAAGCACATTGGGGGATGTCAGGGAGAGTAAACAAATGTATAATATGTAAGGAATGATGAATCAATGTCATAGAGCAGATAGTCTATAAAATGAAAAATTAGCAATGCTAAACATTGCACAGCTCTGCTTACCAGATGTAAGCATTGTGTAAATATGACAGCTAAGCAATGAGTAGCCCAGCTAAGTAGATTTGCCCATAGGTAAGCAGTGCTGAACCTGTCCATTTAAGCAATGCCAACCTTAGCTAAGCTTAGCTTAGATCATCATATTCAAAACAATCCAATCATGGCAAAGGGCGGGAAATCAGCTGTATTTAAACAGCTCATAACTGGTTGCAGGTTCCCACTGTAGGCAGGATGGCAGGAGTTGAAGAGGGATTGCTCTTCTGGGTGCAGCGCTAGGGCATGCAGGAGTCCAAGGTCATGGTAGAACTCCTGGTAAAAACACATGATGAGAGACTGCTGCAGAGCCAATACCAGGGCTCCTAATATAAAGTGGAAGCCTGGGACCATCTCGCCCATGATCTCACCAGTACCACTGGTATCCCTCAGACTGGTGAGCAGGTCAGGCACCACTATGTTGACTTGAAGTGGAGAAAGAAGGAGCTCTTGGATGCGTGAGTCAAAGAAGCAAGGCAGAGGGGTGATGTCCCAGCAGTGTGTAAGTAGTCATACCATTACTGTTTACTAAAGTCCAGTGTGTGTATGTGATGGATAGGTATGTCTAAATATGTCTCTATTTCCTTTACAGATGCAGCTGAGCAGGCTGTGAATCAGGAAGCCCATGCTAGTAGGCTACAAAGGCTGCTTTGCGAGGCTGGTGAGTAACAATCCTGCTTGTAGTAGTCATACCAAATAAATATAAAGAAGTAGAAAGTCACCCGGCAGTGTAAAAACTGTTGTATGGTGTGACGATTGGGGAAAGATGGGCAAAGTCTGCCAGCCTAGTCAAATAGATTTGATATATAATTCTGGCATTTGTAAATAAATGTAAAGTGCAGGCATGTTTTCTTGAGTGTAAAAGAATATTGTGAAATGTGGAACTGCAAAATATGTGACAACATTGCACTCTACTGGCCCAGTGAAGCATGTTGTGACCCTTTCATGTTAGAATTCAGCTCCAGTGTGTCTGGATGAAGGTTTCATGCCCATTGTTTTAAGGCTAAAGTTTATGACCAGAATTTAGATGTGGAATGTGCTTTATTGCTCTGGTTTCTGTTAGAATATACATGTGAAATGACTTATATTGTTGTAAGTTTCTGAGCAGGTGTTAGATTGCTAAATAATGCAGTTTGTGGCCTGAGAACTCAGACCAGATGTTAAGATGATGCAATATGAATACTGGGAAAACATAAGTGTCAAAAATGATGTAATTTGGGAGGGCCTTAGAGACATGTTTGTTAGTAATGTTTAAATACTATTTCTCACAAGAGACTGGAAGGATTTTGATCTTGGATATCTAACTCAGCACTCTGACTAAGCTCATATGTAAGTTTTAGCATTGCAATTTTTTTTGTAGGAATAGTTAAAGCTAGTAAAGATTAATTAGGTATTTTTCTTTGAAATCAGACCTGTCCTACTGTATCATTTTAAGTTTCTGTGTGATCTCTGAACTCTTAGATATATCTGTGGTGTAGTAGTTTTGTCTTGTGTTTTAATTGTTTATTATTAAATGTTTTTAAACCCTTCTACCTGTGGCTGGTTTATGTAGAGATAAATCATGCTTTAGAGTATATTATATATTTATAGAGTTTACTGTCTAAGCCCTTCCAATAAGCCTAGATTGAATAGTCACATTACCATTGAATAATAATATTGCACAGTAATAATTGGACACCCTTTTAATGGCCTTTTAGTAGCTGATATTATTAGCTGGGTGGTGGCAGGGATTACTACCGTTTGGTCTGGGTAAAGGGGCACATCTGGAGAATCTGTGTCAGCCTTTCCCAGGAGTGTCTGTGAAGTTGTATAAATACTTATCTCAAAGTGTGTGTGTGTGTGGTGTGTCAGCTACTTGGCAGGGACATGAAGCACTGGTTGGACAGAGAGGGTACTAGAGGTTTTAGCTTGCCCAGCTTGGCTGAGACCTGGACCCTATAGTTGTGCCAGTGGGGAGTCTTATTGGGGACCTGGTGAGCAAGGGAGCAACCAGCCCCAGACTGACTGTGATCTCTGTGTGCACTTAAGGGACATTGTAGTTTACTGTGTGTATTAGTTATCCTTTCCTCATCTATGAGACGACCTCCTTGGTGTTAGTGGTGAGGATTGAGGCTCCTTGATTGCTGGGCCAGGGCACGGTCATCACAAGTGTTTGGCAGTAGTGGGATCTACTTCACATACTAATTGGCTTGTAGTGGTGTGGGTAGAGCAAATTGCTGTAGCTTATGTACAGTGATCTCTAAAAGTGTTTTGTACTCTAAAACAGCCATGCAGTGTATACTCAGAGTTCAGATCACAATTGTTTTATTTATTTTGTTAGCTTCGTGTTAATCAGGGTGAGCCGGCAGCATGTCAGCAGAAGAGTTTGGAAAGCTGACAAGGAGTCAGCTGGCGGAGATGTGCCAGGATAGGGGGCTGGTGCATGGAAACCAGACTAAGGCAGACCTGATTGCAGCCTTGGTTACAGCTGCATCAGAAAACAGCAGCCTGGAGGACAATCAGACTGACAGTGGAGATACAATATCCTCAGAGAATGGACAGCTCAACCTTTCTGCAGTGGACTTAAAAATCCAGCTGGAGCTAAAGAGACTTGAGTTGGAGGCCAGGTGTATGGAACTAGAAGCAGCCGAGAAACTGAAGAGTCTGCAAGCTGAGGAAAATGAATGGCAGAGGAGGCATGAAAAATGCTGACTCTTTGCCAAAGTCATGGAGGTAATGGGGAAGGGAGTAACCAGACCCCAGAAACACAAAAGGTCAGTAAATTTCTTCCACAGTTTAAAGAGGGGGATAATTTTGATAGCTTCATTCATATGTTTGAGCGGGTATGTAAACAGTATGAAGTTGACAAAGGGCTCTGGGTATGGTTCTTGACCCCCTTACTCCATGGTAAAGCTCTAACTTCTTTAGCAAAAATGCATGACACTGACTGTTTTGATTATACTGCTGTAAAAAGACACTTGTTGGAATGTTTTAAGCTATCACCTGAAATGTATAGGAAAAAGTTTTGTGCGCATAGCCGCAAGGCAGATGAAAATGTATGTGAATATGTTGCTGAACTGAGCACTTATTTTCATAGCTGGGTGAGTGGATGTCATGTCACCACTTCTGAAGGGTTGGCATACCTTTTGGTAAGGAAGCAAGACCTTAGCATTTTGCCTGAGGACATGAGGATCTGGTTAGCTGATAAACAGTGTGCTACTTCAGAGGAGTTGGGGAAGAAGGGAGACCTATAACTGGCCAGCAGGGCAGCTCTGCACATAAAGGGGACCCCCAGTACTGCTCATGGGTCTAAAGAACCATGGTGGGCAGCACAGACTGCCCCAACAGAATCCATCAGTAGCAGGGGAAGCCACTAATCCAGGTACACATCCAGGAGTTAGGGTTAAATGTTTTGAATGCAACCCGTGGGGCAATGTGGCATACAGATGTCCATGGAGGCAAGGTGGGGAACCAAAGGTGAGGGAGCCAGTAAGTGGGAAAGACATAATGCCAACAGTGGGTTGTCTTGAGACAACAGGGGTATGGAACTACCATCCTGCAGATGTCCTGAGAGGGAGGATTTGGATGGGGCAGTACTATGTACTTATACAGTTACATGCAGTGAGGCTAGAAGACAAGCATGTGGGTCTGGTAGCCTGGGGGAGACCCAGACAGACTGCGTACTTGCAGCCAGGACTGCTGAGGTGGTAACTTCAGGGAGTGAGATACACTGTAGCAGTGAGACTGAATGTGAGCCACAGCTGCTTGTGGATACTGATGCTCCCTTGGACAGGGTAACTGCAAAGGTAGAGGTGAGTAGTAGTACCCAGGCTGACAGTGAGGGACTGCTGTCAGAGGATGCCAGACTTCCTGTGGAAGGGGAGCTGGGAAGGGTTACAAAGAGACACTTGAGACAGGCTCAACTCTCAGACCCTACATTGCAAGGCCTGAGGCAGGTAGCTAGGGAGGCATCTGATTCTCAAGGGGAAGGAGGAATCTGGGAAATCTATACTGGAACAAAGGGTTACTGTACAGAGAGTGGACCCCTGAGGGAGGGCTAGAAGGTGAGAGAGTACAGCAGTTGGTAGTGCCTAGAGCTTACCATCTGGCGCTTCTAGCCATAGCCCATGGTATTCCCTTTGCAGGTCATGTGGGCATAAAACGTAAAAAGAGGCATATTATGCAAAACTTCTATTAGCCTGGAAGTTCCAGAGATGTAACAGGGTACTGGAGGACCTGTGAGCAGTGCCAAAAGGTAGGCAAGGCAGGAGACAAGGTGAGAGCTCTTTTGATGGCTTTACCTGTGATTGAGGAGCCATTTCAGAGGATAGCTATGGATATTGTGGGTCCTCTGAGTACCCCAAGTACCACAGAGCAAATGTATATCCTAGTGATTGTAGATTATGCTACACTAGACCCTGAGGCAGTGGCTTTGTCCTCCATTGAGGCAGAGAATGTGGCAAATGCTTTGCTAGAGATTTTCAGCAGGGTAGGCTTCCCAAAGGAAATACTGTCTGACAGAGGTGCGAATTTTATGTCAAACCTGCTGGCTTGTCTGTGGAAGTCCTGTGGGGTGAAGCACATGAAGACCACCTCCTACCATCCGCAGACTAATGGTCTTGTTGAGAGGTTAAACTCTATAATCAAGGCCATGCTACAGGCATTTGTAGAGCAGTTTAAGAGGGAGTGGAACAAATATTTGCCACATCTGTTGTTTGCTTACAGAGAGGTTCCCCAGGAATCCACAGGTTTCTTTCACCCATTGAGTTGCTTAATGGGCATAGGGTGAGGGGACCTCTAGATTTAATTCAAGATGAGTGGGAAGATGAGTGTGAGTCTCACAAGGAGTCTGCTGTGGCATATGTCCTGAACCTCAGGACAAGGCTCAGGGAACTCATGAGCCTGGCCCAGGAAAACATGGCAGAAGCCCAACAACAGAAAAAGGTGTGGTATGACAAGAATGCTCAAGCTAGGGAATATGCTGTGGGGCAGCAGGTAATTGTTCTCATTCCTGTCAGACACAACAAGTTGCAGGCAGCTTGGGAAGGACCCTACAAGGTGGTAAGAAAGGTAAGTGATGTTAACTACATGGTGGAAGTGCTAGGCAGATGGCAGGGGCACAAACTGTACCATGTTAACATGATGAAACCTTACCATGATAGGGAGGCCCTTGTGCTGAACATTTGCAGTGGATTGCAGGAAGAGTCTGAGGGAGATCTGGGGACTGATCTCCTCAGTGAGGCTCGGGCTGACACCTCGGTGGAAGGGGTAGCAATGTCCCAGCAGCTATCTCCTACTCAGGTTTGAGAAATCCGAGCAGTGTTGCAGGAGTTTGGGGGCATGTTCACTGGGAAACCAGGGAGCACCCACTTGGTGCAGCACCAGATGGATACCGGACCCCAAAGGCCAATCAGGCAGACTTCTTATAGGGTGCCTGAGAGAGTCAAACAGACACTGAGGGAGGAGGTACAGAAGATGTTGGAACTAGGGGTGATTCAAGAGTCTAACAGTCCCTGGGCCTCACCAGTGGTGTTGGTGCCAAAGAAGGATGGCAACAACATGTTGTGTGTGGATTACAGGAAATTAAATAGTCACACAGAGGCAGATGCGTACCCCATGCCTAGGACAGATGAGGCCCTAGAGCAGCTGGGTGGGGCTAAGTATCTTACAACCATTGATCTTACCAAGGGTTACTGGCAGGTGCCATTGACTCCCAATGCTAGAGAGAAGTCAGCCTTTGTGACTCCTTTTGGCTTGTATGAGTTCACAAAGATGCTTTTTGGGATGAAGAATGCCCCAGCAACTTTCCAGAGGGTGGTAGATCATATCTTTGCAAGAGCAGGAGGGTTTGCCCTTGCTTACATGAATGATATTGCTATCTACAGCCATTCCTGGCAAGAGCACCTTCAGCATGTCAGGGAGGTGCTGTTCAGACTACAGAGGGCAGGGTTGACCATTAAGCCAAACAAATGTCAGGTGGATATGGCAGAGGTGTTCTACCTATGACATAGAGTGGGGAGTGGTAAGATAAGGCCAGAACCTGCCAAAGTGGAAGCTATTCAGGCATGGCCTGCACCAGTTACCAAAAAGCAGGTGAGGGCATTCTTAGGGACAGCAGGGTACTACAGAAAGTTTGTTCCCAATTATAGTACCATAGCTGCTCCCCTCACAGACCTGACAAGGAAGAACAGGTCAGATAAGGTAGTGTGGACCCCAGAATGTGAGCAGGCATTTCAGAAGCTTGAGAAAGCTTTGGGAGGATCCCCCATGTTAGCCAGTCCAGGCTATTGCAAAGACTTTGTTGTGCAGGTGGATGCTTCAAACTATGGGGTGGGGGCTGTACTTAGCCAGATTTCTTCAGAGGGAGAAGAGCACCCAGTGGTTTATCTCAGTCGTAGGCTCCAACTCAGGGAGGAATGCGATGCAGCTGTAGAAAAAGAATGTCTAGCCATAGTGTGGGCACTACAAAAACTTCAGCCTTATCTGCATGGAAGAAAATTCACTGTGATGACAGATCACAACCCTCTGACATGGTTAAACAGAGCCAGTCAGCAAAATGCCAAGTTGCTAAGATGGAGTCTGGGGTTGCAAGCATATGATATGTCAGTGCAGCACTGCAGTGGGAGTAGCAATTTTATTTATTTTATTTTATTTTATTTTAATTTACATTTGTTGACCGGGCTAGTCTAACTGGATATATGTCCATTTTCAGTAAAGGCCCGGGGAGAAAAGCTCCAAAGACATGATTCAATTTAAAGTATAAGTACAAACAATACACAAACAAAAGATATTATAATAAGAAAAAAAAATAGCAATTATCATAGTAAAAAAGTAGTCGACAATGGTAATGTGCAGTATAAACCTAGAGGATTTAAAAGGATGTACACTGAGGTTAAGAGTCAAAAATAGTATGAATTGAGTGTATGGAGACATAGTACAGGTTAGGTCAGAAATAGAGAAAAGGAAGCTGGATGTGTAGTGATGATACAATGGATTTACTTAACAAAAGGTATGTAAAGAGGATATAAATAATGTAAAAAAAGGTAGATAAGAAAAATATAGTAAGATAGAAGATATAATAGAGGATAGTAAGGACTAGAAAGGTAAGTTGAGTTTGTAGAGGCATAGGACTAGTCAGGTTTGGAACAGGGGCATAGCCAGTATGATTTGAGATAAAGTTTAAGTCTGTAAAGAGAGATAAAGAGGTGAGTGAGGTGAGGTCATTAGGGAGAAGATTCCAGGATTTGCCTACAGTATTAGAGAAGAGAGAATCCCCAGCCCTGTTATTAAGTTTAGAGGTGCATACAAGAAGTTTGTGTGATGAGCGTAAAGACTTCAGATTTTTATAGGGGGTGATGAGGCTAATTAAACTCGGAGTGCTGGAAGGTTTATAGAGAATGTTGTGGGCAGTGGTTAGTTGGTGAAATTTAATCAGGTGTTGAAGTTCTAACTATCCTAGCTGGTTTAAGTTTATACAATGGTGGGTTTGAAATGGGTTGCCTGTAGCAAATCTTGCAATGTTATTATAGGACATTTCTAGTTTGCTGAGATTATTCTTGGAGAGATTAGTAAAAATGTGTGAGGCATAAAGGAGTGTAGAGATCAAATGAGTGTGAGCGATAGTAGTTTTAGCAGTAGGGGAAAGGAAGCGTTTAATCCTATAGAGAGTGCCAATTTTTTTGTTGACAGTCTTTATAGTATTGTTGATGTGGATGTCGAAATTCAGGTTATTGTTGATGGTGACCCCTAGTAGTTTGGTGGTGAAGTCTGGAGATATTATTGTGCCATTGGTAGATGTCACAGAGAAATGTAGAGGAGAGGACTTTTGAGTAGGAGTGAAGAGGAGGAGTTTGGTTTTCTCTGGGTTCAAAAGAAGGCAACGCTGAGTGAACCATTGTTCAACTATGTTGAATATTTTTTGGGTGAGAGAGAGAAGGTCATGGGAGGATGTAGCTGAGCATAATAATGTGGCGTCGTCAGCATATTGTATGCAAGTGGCTCGTGGAATAGCTAGATGAAAGTCATTAATAAATATAGAGAAAAGAAGAGGTCCAAGTATGGACCCCTGAGGGACACCTAAGGTAATAGGTAGATGGGTGGATAAAGAGTCATGCTAAAGTACTGCTTGCTGTCGTTTGTCAAGGTAGGATTGGAACCATTTTATGGAAAGTGGGTCTAACGACAGAGATTTAAGTATGTGAATGAGAATCTGGTGGTTTACCATGTCAAATGCTTTAGACAGGTCGATAAATAGAGCAGAAGAAAGATTATTCAGGTTTCGGTGCCTGTTAATGTAGTCAGTAAAGGAAAGGAGGGCAGTGGTAGTATTGTGTGAGGGTCTGAATCCATGTTGACAGTTGGAAAGTAGATTGTTTTCAATTAAGTGGTGAAGTAGTTGTTTATGGATACATTTTTCCATAATTTTAGCTAAAGGTGAAAGTAGGGCAATGGGGTGATAATTTGATAGCTCAGTGGAATGTCCACCTTTATGTAGGGGGATACTATGGGAGACTTTCCATAATGTGGGGATGTAACCTTCAGTAATAGTTCTGTTGATAAGTATGAAAATAGGATAGGCAACAGCCTTGGATGATAGCTGTAGATATTCAGAAGGCAGTAGGCCTGCAGAAGGGGAGCATGGTTTCAGTTTATTCAATAGGGTTTGGATAAATGTAGTTGGGACAGGTTTGAGATAAAAAGTGTGGGGTGGGGTAGAGGAGTATGAAGGTAGTGTGAAGGTATTATGTGATAGTTGACTAGCTAGTGTTTGGATAGCATCTGTAAAGAAGGTATTGAAGGTATTAGCTGTATGGATGGGATTTTTCCTATCTGTATTTTGAGGGTTTGGTGTAGTGGATTGACCTGGGTGGATTAACTGCTTAATGCTAGCCCAGAATTTCTGTGGGTTGTTGTGATTAGGTTGTTGATATTGTAAGTAGTAGTTTTGTTTATCAGAGAGTATGGCCTTCTTAGTGTCATTTCTTAGCTGTCTAAAGGTTTGTTGGTCAGCAGGGTTTTTAGTCGTTCTCCATTTGGCCCAATGTTTATTTCTGAGATGAATTTTGTGTTTGGTTTCATAAGAAAGCCATGGGGCAGACTTGGCCTAGATCTGGTTGGAGCATGGTGATTAAGAATGGCAAGGAAGGTAGAATTAAAGAAATTAACGGCTTCATCTAATGGAAGTTGTTTTAAGGGAACCCAGTTGCATGCTCTTAGTTCCATTTGGAACAGATCAGGGTTAAATTTCTTTTTGGATCTAATTTGATAGAGCTTGGAGTAGGGGTGTTTGCTTTTAGTCTGATGATGTAGGTAAGTTAGTGGTCACTTATATCATCAGGGAGGATTCCAGAATCATAGTAGTGAGTGGGATTGTTTGTGAGAATCCAGTCTAATATGCTTGCTTTCTTGTTAGCTTTATTTATTCTGGCGGGGGAGGTAATGGTTTGAAAGAAACCATATAGGTTTATGTGGGTGGTAGGAAGAGTACTGCTATAGGAATTCCAGTCTAAATTTATATCGCCTAGGGTTATGGTTTCTTGAGGCAGGTGTTAGGATAGCCAGCAGAGGATATTTTCCAAGGTGGCTATGTTATTACCAGGGGGCAAATACATACAGATAATATAGATTGATTTAGCATTGTTAAGTTCAAGTTTAGAGATGAGAATTTCAGTATTGGAGTCTAGGGGTATATTACAGTTGTAAGTTGTTAATTGCAAGCCAGATTTAAATAGAATAGCAACCCCACCACCTTTCTTAGCTACTCTGTCAACTCTTAGGATATTATATCCAGGTGGAATAATTTTATTATCTTTAATGATAGGTTTTAGCCATGTTTCTGTTAGGCAGATAATATCAAAGAGATATACTTCTAGAAGAGCATGGAGTTGAGTCACTTTGTTGTTGATACTATGTCTATTAAGATCAGCTAGTAGGAGAGAGTTTGAAGGTTTGGTAAGGGGATAATTGCAAGATTGATTGTGGTTGTGAAGAGAGACAGGGTTTGCTGTTGGGCCAGGGTTAGGATGAATATGGCCATCCTTTACTGTGAGGAGTTGTACAAGACAGCTTGGGTTAGGGAATTTGTTGTAAAGAGGTAACACTCTTTTGAGATATAGTGTATTATATTTAATGTATAGTGTTCTATGATACTTTGCATGTAGGTAGCTAGGTGAGCATGTTAAGTTTGCATGGTCATGCAGGTGTGATAAGGGTTGAGAGTTGGTTTGTTGGTTGGGGTAGTTAGTATGTGGATATATTGGGTGCTCA
Source organism: Protopterus annectens (assembly GCF_019279795.1). Taxonomy (NCBI): domain Eukaryota; kingdom Metazoa; phylum Chordata; order Ceratodontiformes; family Protopteridae; genus Protopterus; species Protopterus annectens. The sequence goes on from NC_056746.1 coordinate 662,897,019, forward strand.
TATGAGGAGAGTAGATAGGCACTAGTTAGAAGTGGTAGTGGTAAAATAGTGAAACAGAGTAGTATTAGAAAAGGGTTGGTTGGATTAGCCATTGTGAAGGATTGGCTATTTGTTCTATATATGTGTAGATGTAAGTATTTAAGGTGGGAGTGAGTAAAGATAGGAGGGAGTGGAGATTATGGAGGGGAGTGGATTAGGGATAGGAGATGAAAGAGAAGATGGCCAATAGGAAATGTGGAAAGGGGTAATGGGAAGAGGAAGAGGTGTGGTTCAAGAGTAGAAGAGTAGGACCCCTGGGGTGGGAATTGGGGGCAGGGAGGGGAGCGGAGTGAGCCCACAGAGCGAATGGAGCGGGTAGACACAGAGACTGAAGCAGTTGTAAAGGAAAAACAATCAGCAGGACTAATATTTGAAGGTAAACTTTAAAAGTCAGATGAGATGAAGGCTAGAGAGAAGTGTTCATAGGAGAGGTAGTAGTAGACAAGAAATAGAAAAAGAGTAAGGTGGGAGAATAGGATAGCAATGCAGGGACAAAAGGAGAAATAGGGTAAGAAGCTATGTAATAGAGAGGATGAGAAGGGGGTGAGGCTGGGTAAAGGGTGCCACCTAGTGGACAGGCCTAAAAATGCAGGCAGATGTAAAGGAGTCAGATGGAGAAATCAAGGGAAAGGTGGGCGCTTAGTCAAAAGGAGGGATTCTAAAGAGGATGGAAGAGAGAGAGTGATTTATGTTTAGAATGGGGATGGAGGCTGCTGGCTGCCTTAACTCAATACGTAAATTACCACCTGTAGCAGCCATACACTAGTAGAATGACAATTCAGATAGGAGTTGTTTAATACACATACTTTTCTTGTATCCTTGTTATAGGGTTTGTAGGGCAGATAGGCTGTGAGGTGTATCGCAGTTAGTTGAAGGGGTTCCTTTAGGTTCAGACTGATTAGTGCTGGAACACAAGTAGAGCAGGGTAACTTAAGGAGGTAAGAGAGACAAGGTAGTTAGAAGAAACAGGAGTTAGCACATAGCAAGTTAAGAGTGGGTATATTATACTAAACATTCACCTATACTTGTATGTAGATAGCAAATAAAACAGTACAGAGTATATTATACTAAATAGTCATCTATACTTATATGTAGATAGCAAATAAACAGTGCAATATCCTTGTATTACAGATGGAACTAGTCATTCACAGAGGCAGTTAAGTAAAAATAGCAGTTACACAATAACCCAACCCTGGTAGCAGCAGATGTAAAACATAGTCAAGCAATTATTTAAATGCTGCGTGGCAGTAAAACACTTTCTGCAAGAGTTATATGTCCCTAGAATTAGTAGCAGGAGCGGCCTTAGGTCAACAGGTGCCCTAGGCAAAAGAGCTCCGCGGCACCCCCCACCACACCACCCAGTGCCCCCATCCTGGTCTACCTACACCAAATAAACACTGAAAAAGCTCCACTGCTAGAGCAGTGCCCTAGGAGGCCGCCTAGTTGGCCTATGCCTAAGGCCGGCTATGATTAGTAGTAAGAAGAGGATACAAGTAAATGTAGTTCCTACCTATTTAATGGCAACAATAGTCAGTCATCATTAAACAAACAATAAGAAGGACTATGCTGGGTCAGGACAGGCTTAGAAAGATCATAAAATTACACAGTAACAGCTAATCAGGAATACAGTGAAAGAAAACTAGGCTTCAGAGTTAGCGCTTAGGAGGCGCTGCTCAAGAGCAAATTACCAGTTATGGAAAAACAAGGTAAATATGGTCATGCTCAGAGTAGGATCTGCCTGAGAATAGGGATTAATAAACTTGCCATAGATGGCTTGTTATAATGCTATAGGCAGTCTGTGCCCTTATCAGCTTGTTATACAAGCCAGGATTAATAAAATAGCCGTAGTCTGCTTGTTTAAAAGCCAGAGGCAGTCTGTGCCATTGTCGGCTTGTTAAAGATGCCAGTGGCAGCCTTTAATACCTATGAAATTTCAATTTACTTTATCAGCTTGTTCCACAAGCCAGGATTTATAAAATAGCCATAGTCGGCTTGTTAAAAATCCAGAGGTTGTCTGTGCCATTGTCGGCTTGTTACAGATGCCAGCGGCAGCCTTTAATGCCTATGAAATTTCCACTTTACTTTATCGGCTTGTTCCACAAGCCAGGATGTATAAAATAACCATAGTGGGCTTGTTAAAAAGCCAGAGGCTGTCTGTGCCATTGTCAGCTTGTTTCAGAAGACAGCAGCAGCCTTTAATACCTAGGAATTTCCCACTTTCCTTTATTGGCTTGTTACACAAACCAGGATTAATAAAATTGCAATAGTCGGCTTGTTAAAAAGCCAGAGGCAGTCTGTGCCATTGTTGACTTGTTACAGAAGCCAGCGGCAGCCTTTAATACCTATGAATTTTCACTTTACAAGTAATTGCTGCTAGACAGGTAAGCTAGCTCTTATTTAGAACTAAAAGAAACATTATGAGGGTGGTGTACTACCAAGGGCAGTGGCCAGGCTAGGAAACAGTTGGTACCATAAAGGTCTGTTGTGATCAAAATGATGTAGTGTACTAGTGACCAGAAAAACACTGATTTCAGCATAGGACACACAGTAAAATTCCTTCGTCTGTCAAGAAGACACTAAACCAGCGAGTATAGCTGGTTAATTACTAGGCTCAGGTTACCTTTAGTGAAACACCACGAGGTTGGTGTAGTGGACCAAGCAGTGTCTAGGCTTAGGAACAAGTGATGTTGAATCGCTGTACTGTAAATATGTAGCAGCGTAGATAGCTTACAAAAATGCCGCTATCGGCTTAAAAATGCCACAGGCATTAGATAGAGAATTTTACAGTCTAGGGATGGCTTTGCATCAACAAGTGGTGAGAAAGCTACTATTGCTAGTATACAAGTAGGAAATGCTACTAGCGGCTCAAGTGTGCAAGCAATCAACAGTTAGAGCATTTACAGTCTAGGTAAGACTTTACAAAGGGCGGGAAAGCAGTCACCATTACAGTTGTACATGTAGCAAATGCTAAATAATCCTAAATAGTTTTCTTGCTAGAGTAGCACAATACAAGCACTCCAAAAATACTTTATACTATGAATAAGCCTTAAGAACTCAGACAGTCATTATAAAACTGCTTTACAAAATATCAGGAAACATGTCGCTACAACATTTCTACAATACAAGCACAGTTAGGTTAAGATATCAAACAAAGGTCTGGATGGCTTGGAATATCCAAACCTACCAATAGATACTTATTAAACAAAAACCTTTGTTAAAAAGAGCCTCAATAAAAACATACAATAACTACATACCACAGGGGTTAGACGTCGGCAGAGGGAGCCAATGCCAATGCAGATGGGCTCCCAATACAGGGAATGGGGTGAGGGAGCCAATGCCAATATAGATGGGCTCCTAAGACAGGGAATGGGGTGAGGTACACCCAGATAGACCTGACACTCTCAAGCGATGTTTCTCAAGGGGCACTTGAAAAACTTGCTTGAGTTCCCGGGGGGGGGGGGGGTGTGATGATTGGGGAGAGATGGGCAAAGGCTACCAGCCTAGTCAAATAGATTTGATATATAATTCTGGCATTTGTAAATAAATGTAAAATACAGGCATGTTTTCTTGAGTGTAAAAGAATATTGTGAAATGTGGAACTGTAAATTATGTGATAACATTGCACTCTACTGGCCCAGTGAATGTTGCTGTGACCATTTCATGTTAGAATTCGGTTCCAGTGCATCTGGGTGAAGGTTTCATGCCCATTGTTTTAAGGTTAAAGTTTATGACCAGAATTTATATGTGGAATGTGCATTATTGCTCTGGTTTCTGTTAGAATATACATGTGAAATGATTTATATTGTTGTAAGTTTCTGAGCAGGTGTTAGATTGCTAAATAATGCAGTTTGTGGCCTGAGAAATCAGACCAGGCGTCAAGATGATGCAATATGAATACTGGGAAAACCTAAGTGTCAAAAATGATGTAATTTGGGAAGGCCTTAGAAACATGTTTGTTAGTAATATTTAAATACTATTTCTCACAAGAGACTGGAAGCATTTTGATCTTGGATATCTAACTCAGCACTCTGCCTAAGCTCACATGTAAGTTTTAGCACTGTGATTTCTTGTAGGAATAGTTAAAGCTAGTAAAGATTAATTAGGTATTTTGCTTTGAAATCAGACCTGACCTACTGTATTATTTTAAGTTTCTGTGTGATCTCTGAACTCTTAGATATGTCTGTGGTGTAGTAGTTTTGTCTTGTGTTTTAATTGTTTATTATTAAATATTTTTAAAACCTTCTACCTGTAGCTGGTTTATGTAGAGATAAATTATGCTTTAGAGTACATTATATATTTATTGAATTTACTGTTTAAGCCCTTCAAATAAGCCTAGACTAAATAGATAATAATATTGCACAGTAATAATTGGACACCCTTTTAAGGGCCTTTTAGTAGCTGATATTATTAGCTGGGTGGTGGCAGGGATTACTATTGTATGGTCTGTGTAAAGGGGCACAGCTGGAGAATCTGTGTCAGCCTTTGCCAAGAGTGTCTGTGAAGTTGTATAATTACTTATCTCGAAGTGTGTGTGTGGTGTGTCAGCTACTTGGCAAAGACACGAAGCACTGGTTGGACAGAGAGAGTACTGGAGGTTTTAGCTTGCCCAGCTAGGCTGAGACCTGGACCCTATAACTGTGTCAGTGGGGAGTCTTATTGGGGACCTGGTGAGCAAGGGAGCAACCAGCCCCAGACTGACTGTGATCTCTGTGTGCACTTAAGGGAAATTGTACTTTACTGTTTGCATTTGTTATCCTTTCCTCTCTTCTAGGAGATGACCTCCCTGGTGTTAGTGGTGAGGATTGAGGCTCCTTGATTTCTGGGCCAGGGCACATTCATCACATATTTGTTGTACTGAATAAACCAGACAATATGACAGTAATAGTCCAATATAGGTCATATATAAATAAAACTGTAACTGCCTGGCAATAAAGCTCTAACTCCTGGACTGATTGTGTTTACTCTGGTATTGTATGGTATTTATTGCTGCATTCTATGAATAGTAATGTTGTGTTAACCATTGTTACCCACACTGTGCTACATAAAAAATGTCTAGGGATGTCTGTATAAGACTGTTGTAAGTACAAGAACAGATTGTACTACCAAGAGAGACTTAAACAAAAAACACTGAAGAAATAGACAGCAATAATCAACTAGCACACTCTAATGTGACTTAAATTGTTGTATTTTTAGCAGACACAGCCATGGTTCAAATCCTGGGAGTGGTAGTAAGCTGTATGAATATCATATTTCTCAACTGTACAGATTTTTCAGAATGTCCAGATAACTGGCCCATATTTTCTGCCTGTTCCTCTGTTCCCCTGGCAAATCAATGGGATGATCTTAGAACTGTAGTTATGAAATAATGACATACATTTGATTTTCAGACCTCAAAACCTTCAGAAAATGTATATTAAAACAAATCCTGTCACTTTAGCAACTCTCCAAGTTTATGACAGCAATATTCAAAACATGTCCCTATTTGTACCCCATGTTGTCAAGCTTTGTCCAGAGTGTGTGCATTAAAGAGATTGAGAAGTATGTGCATAATATTAGACTGGAATCTGGGAATGTGTCAAAACAGTCAGGTAGTGTTAACAAATATTCCCTTCACAGGTCTGTTAGATAAGAAAACTGTGCCTGCCAATAAAGATTGAAATCTTTGACTGGTAGTGTTTACTCTGGTGTAGTATGGTCTGACATGTAGCATTCAGTAACATCTGATATCAGAATAGTACTGTTGTGTCAACCACTGTTTCTCACACTGTGCTATATAAAAATATGTGTAGGAATGTCTGTATAAGACTGTTGTAATTACAAGGTTAGATTGTACAACCAAGAGAGACTTAGACAAAAACACGGAAAAGATAGACAGCAATATCAAAATAGCACACTCTACTGTGACTTAAATTGTTGTATTTTTAGCAGACACAGGTATGGCTCGAATCCTGAGAGTGGTAGTAAGCTGTATGCGTAATCATACCTCTCAACTGTACAGATTTTTCAGAATGTCCAGATTATTGGCTCATATGTTCTGCCTTTTCCTCTGTCCCCCTGGCAAATCAGTGGGATGATCTCAGAATTGTAGTCACAAAATAATGACATATATTGGATTTTTCAGACCTCAAAACCTTCAGAAAATGTATATTAAAACAAATCCTGTCACTCATGCAGCTCTCCAAGTTTATTACAGCAATATTCAAAACATGTCCCTATTTGTACTCCCATGTTGTCAAGGTTTGTCCAGAGTGTGTACATTAAGAGATTGAGAAGTATGTGCATAATATTAACTTTAAATCTGGGAATATGTGTAGAAACAGTCAGGTAGTGTTAACAAACTTTCCCTCCATAGGTCTACCAGGTAAGACATGTAAGAATTTAGCTATAAGACAGTTGAAGTATACACTTTTTACAAACATACCACTGCTCAAACCAAGACCATAGGGTATTGTAATAATACCTGTACCTTAATGATTAGAGCAATGATCATTAAAGTTCTGAATACTACAATGATATATAAGTTGTTAACTGGCATCTCTCACCCCCCAACATATATGCAACGATAATCTAAATACACAAATCAATGGGTATGTTTACACCAAACCTACTGCTGGGACATATGTCCTATTGTTCAATAAATATTGAAATGTGTTTCTGTTAATGTTCCATGTTGAAATACTATCACTGATGGCTTGTTGCTATCAATGTAACCTGCATGTCATTGTAATGGCCACTGTGGTTCCATATATGCATGTGTTCTGTTTGCTTTGCAACTGTTCTAAATCTGGTGTTTTGGGTTAATGGGAATATCTATGCATGCTGTTATAATTAATCCTGGATTGTGTTGACTTCTGCTAACCCACATATGTTTTAAAACTGCAACACCATAGCATGTATGGGAAGGCCTGTCTCAGTAGACCCACCTCTCCCACCTCATCTGGCTGTGGCACCAGATCCCAGCATGCCTGGGACCCACCCTGGGACCTCCTCGTCTGCTCGCCTTGCACCACCTTTGGGTGAAACTGACTCAGGGGATGGGGTTCATTCCCCCCTGGGAGCAGGCGTGGAAAGGATCCTGTCACCTGAAGTCAGGTCCGGGGATTGGTGTGTAGTGAGCTCTGAAGGGAGTTTGGAGATGTGCTATGCCAGCTTGAGGGCTGCATCGCACATTTAGAGGGTAAGCCTGCCCCTCCTGCTTAGCCCCCAGCACAGCCACCTTTGGGGCAGTGAAGGTGCAGTGGTGACTGCCCATGGGTGGGGACCTCAGTCCCACTGTTTCCCTTTGGGGGCTCATTGGCTTCCAATTTCCTAATACCCCTCCCCATCCAAGGTGTTTACTCACCAAATGTGTCATATACCACCCCTGTATGCTGTCTTGTCTGTCTTCTGACCTAACCTGTCTCCCCAAATATACCTACTATCCTTCCCCAACATCCCACTCTCACCTTAACAAAAAAGAGCAATCTGTTCCCAACAAGAATTTCACACCATACATAACTGTCCATTTCTCACCCACTTACTACTGCTTACAGGTGCCTTAATCACTCTGTATCAACAGCCCCTGTTCTGCCCAGCAAATAAGTGATCAGCCCTTACAAGTGTCTAACCTGTTATACACAGAGAATACTGTACACATGGATGTACTTAATTTTGCAGTGAACCCATCTTAGCCTATGTAATTCCACTAAGACGAAATAGGCAAAACATCACATCAGTAAATAATCAGTCTGCTAGTTCAATGTCATTGACAGTGGTACTGGCAGGGTATATATCCTCTTCCCCAATGTAGTGCAGTCCTGGAGTTGGTAAACATAGGCATGCTGGTGTGGGTGGAACAGACCTCCACTTTGGAGGGTATGGGGTGGCATAGAACCGCACATAGTGTGATTGACAACTACTTAACCTGTTAACATAAACAGTACATTAGACTAAGTGGGGGATACACACAACAATAACCCCAGTGAGGATGGCTGTGCCCACAACATCTGCACCCAACTATATATACCAACTCCAGTATCGCTGTACAGCTGTACAGTGGGGAAGAGGGCATTTACACATCTACTACTAGTTTTGATGGAATGAATTTCCACAAGATGATTCCTTTGAAATGTTAGCATTTGCCAGTCAGTTCTTGGACAGATGACCTCCTGGGACATGTATTTTCTGCAAACTGAAGAAGATCCCTTCACATACACATACACTTACTTGGCAACACTGAGAGTAGAACCCCTACCTAGGTACTTATTGCTACTAATGTGTTTGGCCTTAATTGCACACACCACACAGCTTTTAGGATGAGATGTGTCCCAAGTTTCTTGTTAAAAGTGAGGAACATCACCAGGCCTTGTACAGTGTGGTAATGGGGGATGTACTGGGTGTTAATGAACAATACATAGTATGACATACTGTCATATATACATTGACAAACTCATATTCATAGACACATCTGAGAGACTTGGGTTTATCAGTGCTAACTACCTTGTCAGTGAGTCCATTCTGTTATAGATAATTTGTACACAGCACATGCATAATTGGGCTGGATAGTGTAACCAGTTACCTGCATGGTTGATGGTGACAGTGGTCCTCATACAGTGGACCTTGGGACATGTATTGGGGTTATCATGATGTAGACAGTATACCCAGCACCCACACCCCACATTGGATATTTTACTCACTGAAACCCATGATAATGCTCTGACATACCCACAATCACACATTGACCAGGACTGCAATACAACCCCTTGTCTATCTCATCAGTGCTACTACAGGGATATGCATTCATTGCACATGCCACAGGGATAGTAGGGTGAGGGTTTGCCATGACTCTCCTAATGTCAGCAACATCACTATCCCTTATAATGTATGGCAAGGTGTATTGTATTAGGATAATGTGGCCTCAGAATGCTGTATCCCACAAATATACACACCTGCACACATACACACACTTGCTAGGACTCAGAGGGTAACCCATGCCTATCTACCCATTTGTACAACAGTGTTATGCTGGTACTGCAAGCTCCAAGTAGCCTATAGGGTGAAGAGTGGAACAAGGTACATTTAATGTCCATTACAGCAGCAGCAATTTCTAACTATGACAATGGGGGGTGTAGTGGGTGAGAAGACACTCAGGGTATTATCAACTACAAGTTGACAAACACACAGACACTGTTATTCTCAGTAATGCACACTGACACATTGGTCAGTACTAGGGTCCAATAGTGCAGGTGTTCCAAGGTGTGTACCAAGATAATGTCCATGGAGAGACGAGAAGAGAAGGGCATGTGAGTACAGTGGTATCATACCACCTGACATTTGTCAGCAGGCCATCTATCAACTGATGCCACTTGAGTGATCCCCAGTGTGTCCATTAAATGCAGCACCCAATCATCTGGTTGTCTCTTGCAGAGGGCCAGTGAGATGCTCCAACTGACATGTATACAACATATATTACATAACATGGCCAGTGTCTGGGTTGGAGACCTGTACCCAAGCATGTTCTGTTCACTGTGTTAATCTTGTTGAGGTATCCATGGCATGTGGTGCATACAGGGTGGGGTTTCCTAACTGTGGCATTCATAACACAGCTGGGCAGACATGTCAGTGTCAGTCCAGCATAGATTAACTGTAAGCACCCAAGATGGATACTTGACATCTGCACATCTGTACAGAAAACAGACAGAAATCAGCTAGCCAACAGCTTATGCATTAGGATGAATGTTTTGACAGATAGACGTCTGACACTGACAAGTATGCCATCACTACATGACAGCAGCCCTCAATTACATGTCCTATACACATAGTAGTCTACAGTTAATATCCATACATCAAATAAATATCCAGTAGGAAATACTTAATAACACAAACCTCACACGCCAAGAACATGATAGTCATTACTCAGAGTCCAGCTTTGCATGCAGGGTGTATGGTTCCTGTACTGCAATCTGTAATCTACTCTTACTTGAGAAAGCACTGTTAACAGTAGTAACACAGTGATACAATACATGCAAGTGTGACTGCATATAACCTGAGATATTACCCATGTATGAAGCACATAGAAAGAGAAAAGATTGTGGTACTAGTCATATATACTTAGGTGTCCCATACAGTATACTCACACCACTTGTTACTCTAATGACAGCACATAGAAGCATGTTATGTACATGGAATTAAATACACTTGTTAAAGATGTCATTACCCTGCTATTTTCTCAGTCTGGCATGTGATCACTGGTTACCAAGGCTAAGCTATTCTTAGCAGGAGTAAGCAACTGCTAAGCTGACTTGAGCGGTCGTAAGTGAAGCTGACATGGTGTAAGTGACTTTTCATTTAACTGTACATTAGCACCGCTTACCGCCGGGCAAACCCATGCAAACCTGCTTAAAGCGGTTCAAAACTGCCTTCACCACTCTGTATCCAATGGTCCTTGTTCGGCCTAGCAACAAAATAAACAGCCCTTATAGGTCTTGTACCATGGACCCTGCACACTATAGTCACAGCAGTTAACCACTAAGCCATCACAGCTGTAATGATGCTTGTTGTTTTTTCAAATATATCTGTCAGTACACATACTGAATAGAAGTGAACAGCTGCTTTGACTTCTACAATTGTGTAGTACTTGTTAGTGAAAATAGTGTTGAATCAGAATGTTGTTATATCTAAATATACACATTTCACATAAATATGGTGGGACACATCTGGGAAGGTATATACAACACTCATGAGTACACAGAACAAGGATATGGATATATATATATGTGTATATATATATATATATATATATATATATATATATATATATATATATATATATATATATATATATATATATATATATATATACACGTGTATATATGTGTGTATATATATATATATATATATATATATATATATATATATATATGGGTCTAGGGCTATTCACTGGAAGCACATTTCACTGAAAGTCAAATGACTGTGCACAAATCACTGAATGCTCAATTCACTGAAAACACAATTCACTGAAACGCATTTCACTGAAAGTTATATATGGCCTGTGGAGTTAGTATATATAGTAAGGGGGTGGGGGTTGAGGGTGCATAGCCCCCCCCCATATAGTTTGGATATATATTATGCTCAGAAAAGAGTAATTTTTTGGAATTGCAAGTATGCCCCCCTTAGTATATATACTAACTCCAGAGTCACACTACAGTGGGGAAAAGGCCATATACAACTTTCAGTGAAATGTGTTTCAATGAATTGTGTTTTCAGTGAATTCAGCTTTCAGTGAATTGTGCACTGTCAAATGTGTTTCAGTGAAATGCGCTTTCAGTGAATAGTCCTAGACCCATATATGTATACATATATATATATATATATATATATATATATATATATATATATATATATATATATATATATATATATATATACATACATACATATACATATATATATATATATATATATATATATATATATACATATACATTTATATACATATATGCATACATATATATATATATATATATATATATATATATATATACACACACACATATAAAACATATGCCCATAAAATGTAGTGGACTCATACCTCAGCAGCAGTAGTTACAACCTCTTAGTGTAAGGAGATGTAATGTAAGTATTGCAGGTATAAATGTAGACTGTTGCTACAGTAACAGGGGTTGTGTTAACAGACATGTTGTTTGCGAAGTCACTTCGGATGCTGACATGTACACCATCAGTTACTGACAGACATCATAAGATAATCATAGTGAAGTACCACACAAATCACAGTAATGATCCTGTGTAATACAGCAGAGATATAACTAATACACGTGGACAGTCTGACACAATCTTGTCAGTCCAGATGTATACACAAAACTCCAGATGTGTGGACCAAGCCTGACAAAGTGGATGTTTACTGCCACATAAATGGGGATCTCACAAAAATACTGGAATAGATAAGCTCACACAGTTGATGCATTCACACACTCCTGTCTGTCCTAACACATATTAACCGGAGGAGCAGAGGTCCCAAACCCACATACTTCCCACTAGTTAGTGACATACATCTTCACCGCATCCTACTGTTTGTTAGAAATACATAAATATTATGGTGGCCAGGCAACAGTACATCTGACAAATATCTGGACATAACATCAACGTAGGTAAACACACTGATCTGCTAGGCATGTCGGACAGCACTGTGCAAACTACAGGCAGACCCCCACAACACTGACCCAAGTTTCCTATGGAGGAATACACATGTACTTGCAAATATAGGAGGCACTACAGGCATGTAACAGCATGAAGTAACAGACACATGTGTGAAAGGGCACACCCACAACCAATCTGAACACCGTCACAGTCACATTATGGTAAGTCTAATTAATAGTGCAGTATATGGACTTTATGAACAAAACCATCCTTATATGTGCCACTCACACAATAACCCTACATATATTTAGCAAATATACAGTGTAGTATGATGCCTGACTGCAGTATGGGACATATGTCAGTCTGGCCCTATAAACAAGTACGCTGATAGGGTACTATAAACTGGAGCAGCTTCCAAAGTCAGATAGAACATGACCAAGAACAATGACATCTACTACAGACTGTAAACAGGCCAAGTAACATATTCACAATACACACTCTGTCAACAATAAACATAAGTACACAGACCTGACTACTGTACAGAATACAACAGAATGTCCAGGTTTTGTCCTCAAATATAAGGCCTACTATACATAACATGTCTAGCAGTCTGATATCTCACTGGCTTGTTATCAGGTATGATGTCAGTAAATAATAATGTACTCTACATATGCACCTTTTACTGCATGACATATGGGCAAGGGGTGACAGACAAGGGGGACAGAGGCACAAACAGGGCCAATATTGACATATTGCTGTGATAAATTGAGAAATTCCCTGGTGTAACAGGGTTTGTTGTGACATATCTCTTCTGAAGGAGATGACGTTAGTAACTCACATGGATGTCACCATGTACTGACTGCAATCATCAGAGTATGCTACTGCATTTCTAATTATAGGAAATGTGTGAGTAACACACCACATGTAAGACTCCAAACTCTGGCCAGTCTGCAGATAGCCCTACAGGTGAGAGTTTCCTCAATCACATAACACTGTCATGCCAGACTTTAAATCATGTAGAACAGCCATATCCACACAAATTCTGTTAAACCAACATTACTTCAAATATAAAACAGCAATACTTACATTCTGTCCCCATGTCTGGAGCATCCCCCTTCCTGTTTGTTGGCCTGTCTCCACAATGTATGTTGTAAGAGGTATTTCCAACTACCCTCTGTGATACTGTTTGTCAAACACCCACATGAAGTCCTAATCACAGTAAAAAAAAAGGGCCAACACCCACATGAAGTGCTTAGTTATAGGAGTGTGTTTCCATGCAATTGGCTATAGGAATGATACCAGAGATGTTACACATGCAATTAGCAAGTGGAGGACTCCATTTCCTGCACAGGCCATCAGCTGATCATGAGCATTACCTACAAAAGTCAAGGTGCTGTCTATGAAAAACAGATGTATTTTTCCACATCTACCAGTGAGAGAGAGAGAGAGAGAGAGACAGAGAGAAAGTAAGAAAGGAGGAGAGAAAGAGCAAAGTGTGTTTGTGTATGATCCGTGGGTGGAGAGTGGTATCTGGGTATTATAACAGTTGCCTATATTGTTTACTAATCCATACTTTCACATAGTAATTGCACATGGCTGTACACATTTATGCCTGAGGATTGACTACAACAACCTCTGCAGTGTTTGAAAACTGTTCGCCTTGTAATGTGGACAATGGGACATATAGGTCCTGAATATAAAGATGTAGCAAAACCCACACTGCAAAGGATCCTGTCATTACACAATCACCCCAACAGGATAATGATGACGCACACACACACACTTAGCAGTGCTGAGTCTCAAACCCCTACCCAACTATGTATTGCTAGTACAGTGTTACACAGTTATTGCACTAGCCACGGAGTTTACATGTTTGAAAGATGACCAAAGATATCTTTGAAGATGAGTGACATCAGCAACAGTGCTAAAGGATGGGTAAGGGAAGTGTAGTAAGTGTGAATGCCCACAAAAGCAGGTATTAATGAAGACACACACACACTCTCTCAGGGAAACACACACATTATCGCAGTTGCCAAAATCAGGATTAGAACTCCTACCTAACTAGTTTGCTACACTACAATATTACGCAGCTATTACAAGTGCCACAGAGCTTATATGATGGTTGTATGGCCAAAGGGTTATTTCAAGGTGAATAACATCAGCAGGTGTGCTAAAGTAGGGTAATGGGAGGTGTAGTGAGTGTGAATGGCTTCAAAATCATTAATCTCCACACACACACACACACACACACACACACACACACACACACACACACACACACACACACACACACATTTGCCAGTACTGAGATGCATAGGTTCATTGCTTCACAGGTGTGTAGTAGGTGAATGGGCCTGAAGGCTGTACAAGGCTAGGCAAAGGGAAAACCTTGGCATCAGGCCACATGACAATAGTCTCCAATGCGGCTCAGGGGTGTAGTCCCTGGAGTGGACCCCACAGGTGGGTATTGTATTCACCATCCACTCATCTGGGTTACAATTCTGGGTGGCCAGTGATGTGCACTGCTTCCCATGTATGTGATCTATATTCCAGAACATGGACAGTGTCTGGGTTGTGTACATGTCCCACATGCATGTTCTTTGACATGTGGAAGTGTACTTGAGTTCTCTGGGGCATGTTGGGTGGACAAATTGTTTTCATCTGATGTAGCATTCCTGACCTCATTTGGTGAGTCCTGGCTGTGGAACTGAGGTTGTGCTTGCACCTACATTGACAGCATGATACAGGTATTCAGTGGAGTTAGTGGCATCTGTCCATATAGGGCATGTGTATAAGCATGGTATTCCCTTTGTGGGTTACATTTGCAGACTGTACAGTTGTTGCAGGTGTCCAGTGGGGAACATAGCAAACAGGCCACTGTATGCATTTATTTGCCTTCTGCAGGGATGGAACAGGGTGCCATGTCATTTTACTTGCTGGATAACACACACTCATTCAGGAGATGTAACACATCACAGTACTTTCTGATGTCAGTGGCATTGTTGTAGTCAACAGGCATGTAGTCTACTGCAATCACGCTGTGGTTACTATCTGTGAGGCAATATGCAGGAAGCTACCAATATAGTGGTTGTTGCCAAGCTAAGTGTGTTTGTGTATGAGAGATAGGTGGAGAGTGTTCTCTGATTAATAGAAGGGTTGTCTATATTGTTCACCCATCCATAATGTCACATGTGAGGCTATGGATTGTCTGCACCAGCCTCTCTGATGTTTAACATCTGTTGTCCTTGTAAGGTGGACATTGTGACATATACCAGGTCCTCAACATAATTTAGCAAAACCCACCCCACAATGCATCCTGTTATTACTCAATCACAGTAAACTCCACACAGGATACTGATGACACACACACACACACACACACACACACACACACACACACACACACACACACACACACACACACACACACACACACACTTGCCACTGCAGAGATTCAAACCCCTATCCAGCTTTGTATTGCTACTATAGTGTACTGCATTTATTGCATGCGCCATGGAGATTATAGGCATTATATGGATGTTGTCCCAAGGTACTTCTAAGGTGAGGAACATTACCGACCCTTGTAAATACTGGCATAGGGTGATGTAGTGGATGAGAGATCCCAAAATAATTTTACTCTAAACACACATTTACATTTTCCAGGGATGAGGTTCAAACCTCTATCTAAAAATCTTTACTGACCATTATGTTACACATTTACCACATGCACCACTGACCTGACATGGTTTTGGGTTGGCAACAGGTACTTCTAAGGTGGACGATATCTGCAGGACTGCTAAAGTCAGGCTCTGAGATGTGTACTGGGTGTAAATGGGGCCAAAATCTTTGAGGTACAGACATACATAGGTACACACACAAACACTTGCCACAGATGAGAGTCAGACCCATACCTGTGTAGTTACTGCTACCACATTGGTCCCCATTTATGGCATGTACCATGGAGTTTACATGTTAGAGAGCACTCCACAGGTATCTTTGAAGGTGACTAACATCAGCAGCAGAGCTAAAGGAGGGGTAAGGGAAGAGTAGCAAGTGTGAATGTCCATAATATCACACAAGCGCACACAGTTTCACAGTTGCCATGTCTGGGATTAGAATTCTTACCTAAATAGCATGTTACACTATAGCATTACACAGTTATCACACGTGCCATAGAGCTTACAGGACTGCCCTTGTCCAAAGGGGTATTTCAAGGTGACTGACCTCAGCAGGCTTGCTAATGTAGGGCAATGGGAGGTATAGTGACTGTGAATTGCCTCAAAATTACACAGTTTCCATATTTGGGATTATAATTCCTACTTAACTAGTGTGTTACACTATAGCATTATGCAGTTATCGCACATGCCACAGAGCTTATAGAGCTGGCTCTTGTCCATAGGGGTATTTCAAGGTGACTGACATCAGCAAGCTTGTTGAAGTAGGGCAATGGGAGGTATAGTGACTGTAAATAGCCTCAGTACCATTAATCTGTAGACACACACGGTTTCCATGTCTGGGATTAGAACTCCTACTTAACTCGTATGTTACGCTATAGCATTACTCAGTTATCATGCATGCCACATAGTTTATAGGGCTGGACTTTGTCCAAAGGGGTATTCCAAGGTGACTGACATCAGCAGGCTTGCTAACGTAGGGCAATGGGAGGTTTAGTGACTGTGAATGGCCTCAAAATCACACAGTTTCCATGTCTGGGATTAGAACTCCTACTTAACTAGTATGTTACACTATAGCATTACACAGTTATCGCACAAGCCATGGAGCTGGCCCTTGTCCAAAGGGGTATTTCAAGGTGACTGACGTCATCAGGCTTGTTAAAGTAGGACAGTGTGAGGTGTAGTGACCGTGACTGGCCTTTCTCTCTCTCTCACACACACACACACACACACACACACACACACACACACACACACACACACACACACACACACACACACAAACTTTCATAGTTGCCATGTCTGGGATTAGAACTCCTACCTAACTAGTATGTTATAATTTAGCATTATGCAGTTATTGCAAGTGCCAAAGAGCTTATGGGGTTGAGAAATGGCCAGCAGGTTATTTCAAGGTGACTGACATCAGCATAAGTGCTAACATGGGCAATGGGAAGTGCAGTGTGTGTGAATGGGCCATAAACCATTCCTCTGGAAACACACACACAACACTCAGTCACACACAACTTTATATTTGACAGTACTGGGTATACAAATGCTAGATGAATACTGATTTATACTATCATGTTACACAGTTATCACAAGCACACAGACACAATAGGGCTGAGGGCTACCAAAAGCAAATGTCTACAGTGATTTACATCGGTACATCATGTGATATTGGCCGATTGGATGTGTGGTGGGTGGGACAGGCCTCATGATGGCAATCTCTTTGTCTCTGTCTGTCTCTTTCTTCCCCACATCTGTGTGTGTGTGTATGTTTGACCTATTTTAATGTGTTAGCCTTGGAATATGTGTGAGTATTCCTATCCAATGTGTGTGCAAAGCATGAATGGTGTGCATTGTGGTGTGTAAAGCACAAACATCTGCGACTGTCGGATATGTATAGTCCACTTGTTGTTGTCAGATATGGGCTTCATTCTCTAAGTGTAGGAGCATGCCCAGTATGACCTTCTGTATTGAGTGTGTGAATCCATTCCAGGTAGGTTGTACTTCAATGCAGGATTTTTTGTTCTACACCTGCAGCTAGCAACCTGTTTCTGCAGGATATATGTAGATAGGTTGACAATATGGAGTCACAATGGGCGAAAGATAGTGGGATACTGTAACTATTGTGTCTGTGCTGCTTGTGTTATATGGTTGGTGTTAGTAGAGATATTCAGACATATGTACTGTTTTACACTGTGATGTATTATGTCATCAACTACTGACAGATATATTTATTTGTTCACAGTTATTTCCTGGGAAATACAAGATGAATGAAGCTGTGTCCAGCAGTCTACATATTCTTGCACACTCATGCCATTCTGGAAGGGTAGCTGCAGACACTTGCTGATGGGTCTGTGCAAATGGTCCAGCACATTGGTACAGTGGTGGCTGAGGATCCCCTGTTTGTACATCTATTAACATAACAGAATGGCCATATCCTGCTGTGGCCATACCTCTCAGCTGTACAGATTCATCTAGGTTACCCAGAGGCAGGGCTCATATATCTGGTCAGTTCCCCTTCACATTGTGGTTTACAAGCAGGTTTGTAACCACCCATTATTGGGTTTGCAGGCAGGGGTAGTATGGGCACACATCAGAGTTTCAGACTTCACACACTCCATGGCGTCCATGATTCTACACCCTCCACTCTGTTATTCTATCCTCTTCCAAACATTATGCAAGTGATATCTGAAAAGTATCCCTATAGTTGTCCTTTCATCCCAGCGGTATTTAGGGTTTGGTCCACAGTTCATGCAGTAGAATATGTTGGCCATGCTACTGGGATTTGTCAACATGGCCTTGCATTTGTATTTGGTGGACTGTGTTATGTTGTTAGTTTTGACCCCATGAGATAACATACATTGGCAGTATGGGTGAGGCACAGGCCTTTGACAGAGGACTGTAGGGCATTTGGTAGTGATGCAGGCCATCTGTACCAGGCCAGTGCATTCTGTCACTTTTACAGTCCCAGGCTATGAGTCACTGGATTCTCCTGAGGTGACAGGGTAAGTGTGTGAAGTGTTAATGGCAATAGTTCCTGTCCATATTAATCCATTTTCCTGGATGCTGGCAGGGTGCTGCTTACAGCTAGGGACACACCTGCATGTGAAACCTCTTCAGCATGCTACATTCTGCGGGTATTCCCTTACAAAAGTGGGGGTCATACTGTACTCATTCCCAACATCAGGGATATGACCTGTGATAAACCTGTGGCTGATGGTGGAGTGAGCTGAGTGCATGTTTGATATGGAAGCTTCTTGCAGCTGACTCACAGATATACCTTTGATATTCCCCTTATGCTGCCTTGTGCAGGGACATAGGCAGTTTCTCATTACTTCATAACTGTGCCTTTTGTGGTCTGCCAGTGACTGGCCAGACTATATCAATATTCCATACTACACAGACAACTAATGTGCTGCTAACCTGTATGTACAATTCAAAAGGTGTGTGCAGTTAACAGTTAAATGTTATGTACTCTGTCTAGGGTACTTCCACCTGTGTACTGTGTGTATGTCTGGGCCCACATTTATGGCATATCCATCTTTCAGATGGTGACAGATATTGACATCTGAACAGTAAGTATGGATGCTGCTGAATTGGGTCTTCCTGGGATGCATTGTGGTTGGCAATACAGTTGTCAGAACATGGCCCTGTCATCAACATTACTATCCATAGGCCACCGAGACACAACCCTCATGCTGACCACTTCCACACATTATACAACACACAACAATCTAACAGACAGAACCCTGCATATTGTACACATGCAACAATCTATCCTGTAAATTGGGCCAGCTCAGATAATCTGTGCTCCACTGTTATTAAACCCACATGTACATGTTACTGCATTTCTACATAGGATTGTGTGTGTGTGGGGGGGGGGCACACCTGGCAATTGTAAACATTTTCTATGACTGTATTGGTCTTTCAGGTATTCTGTTGGCTTCCATTTTGTTTTTTATTCTGACCTATCATGCAGACTTGAGGCATATCAGTAGAGTACAGATCTTCGGTTTTATTGACCTACATTTCAGTTTCAGACTTCTTACCCTTCAGAACTATCATACAACTGCCTGACCCATTGTAGTCTGTCTGTGTAGGTCTGGAGGTGGGCTGTTCTCCATTGCCATCAATTGGAGGCCTTAGCACAGCCTTTTCTTATGGTCATCTACACCTGTCCAGCTGGCTGAGGCTGTAGTTGGGTATGTGAGCCTCACTGACATGCATGTCTGTTTCCTATGGACACACATTTGGGCCACCACATGTACTGCAGTGGGATTTGTCACCTTGTCTAGTACTGCCTACTTTTTTGACACCAATATTTGTTATGGATTTCATGCTGCCCATATAGGTGTCCACTATCTGCTGCCATCCCATTCAGCCCTCCTATTCCCTTGTATGCTCACAGCCATACCATAGATACAACTAGCAGAATATACTACTCCATTCAGCAATTGATAAGAAGAGTGACTTACCTTGTGGCTGTGCCAGTATTGATGATGGTGCTGGAGGGACAACTATGTCCGATGCACATAGTACACTCCCTATACATGGTAAAGCAAATGTAGTGTCATGTTTGGCATCCCTTTTACTGCATGTGCGAGTCAGAGAAAGGTGTCATTCCCTGAGTTCCTACCATGTCAGTGTATGTGCTATGAGTTGCCTCTTTGCCAAAGCCTGGGCATACTGGGCATGCCTCCTTCTGCCTACATGAGCAGGCTTAGGTTGTTCCTCCACCGAGTTACTCTGTGCCTGTGCTGGCCTTGGCAATGGTGGGGGCTGTGTGGCCCTGCCCTGTGCTGTTCCTGCTGCAGCTGTTTCCACAGGATCATATTGTGTAGCATGGCACTTACAATGAAAATTTGTGTACATGTAGCTGGAGAGTACTGCAAGGCTCCCCCGGATATGTCTAGGCACTGTAACCATGACTTGAGCATCCCAAACACATGCTCTATTATGATTCTGGTTTGTGCGTGTGCCTCATTATGGATTTCTATTTCGGGTGTGTGTGCATTTCTGATGGGTGTCAAAAGCCACGGCTCCAGTGCGTAACCAGCATCCCCTACTAGGTGCCCATATGAGATGTCCCCACTGGCAAATCTCTGGTACAGCTGTGTCATATACCAGATGTGGGAGTTGTGATAGCTTCCAGGGCTGCCAGCACACACATTCAAGATAATGCCCTGGGCATCGCACATGACCTGGCAGCTGATGGAGGGGAAGCCCTTGCGGTTTAGGTAGACCCTACTCTGCTAACCAGGTGGTGCTTTGATCTATATGTGCGTGCAGTCTATAGCACACACTACATCAGGGTATTCAGCTGTTTGGTGGAAGAGATGCATATTGCTGGTCAACGTCTCATGGGTGTTGAAGAAATATATGTGCTCACCGGCATGTGCTGACATGGCATCCAGGAACTGGTGGAGTACCCTGGATGCTGATGCCTGTGAGATCCCCATGATATCCCTAGTTGTCCTTTGGAAGGTACCTGTGGCTAGTATTCTTAAGCCTACACATTCTTTGGTGCACTGGGATGAGTTCCCCTCTGTTGGTTCTGTGTGTGAGGTGTGGCTGGCACAGCTCAACAATTTGCTGTAGGATGTCCCTGTCCACCCTATAGTGCTCCACTATCTCCAGCTCATCTAGCCCCTGGGTCTGTACACTCTTCTCCTTCTCCTCACTGTGGGTTGGTCATCAGCATTCTCATCCTCGCCACCTTCTGCCTATTCCACATATTGATGTATGAGAGTGACAGCAGCCCCAATCATTTTGTTAGTTTTGTCAGGTAAAATGTCCCCATCTGTGTACACCGGTGGTGTAGAGTTTGTAGGAAAAAACAGAGTGAAAGGTGTTTGCATAGTTTGTAGTAGTGTGCTGGGCTGGGATGCTGCCTGTGTAATTGGCTGATTCTGATATATTTCACCTGCCAGCTATGCTAGTTCTCTTTGACTGCCTTCCTACTGCTGTTATCCCTTCCCATTGCCTTCCCGTTTAAGCCCTGAGGCGTGCCATGCATACTCAGTGCTCAGATGTGAACAGAGCTGCTATTTCCCAGTGTTTTTTTTTTTTGTTTGTTTAAAACCCAGTGCACAGCGTGCACACCTGTTTAGGGAATGTAAACACTGCTAGGAAGCCTTAGACACCCCCCTTCCTTAGCTGTCCTTAGCTAAGGGCAAACATGGGCCACAGGGCTCTAATAAGCTTACAGCATGCATGACACTCCCCCTTATGAGGTCATCTACCTCTTATGCTTATACCATGGTTTTGCTACACCTACATGGTTGGGTGCAAGCTAACACTGAGGGGAAATCTGTGACTCAATATCAGTCCCCTCATTTGCATAAAACTGACTGCTAATGCATGGTTACAAAACTAACACACAGCCTTCCCCTTTACTACCACTATCCCATGGTATTGTTGTCTTATGGATGCCATTGACTATTATGCTTTCTTTGGAGCTGTCATGCCTCCATTTTGCAATTTGCAGAAATATATTTGGTTAATAGCCGAATACATTTCTTCAGGTTACACTATTCCTACACAGACACCTGCCTGCTTCCTGGATCACTAATTAACTTCATTTGCATGTTTTTCACCTGCAAATGGGTGTAATTAGCATACAGGAGCTGTGTCCATGCAGGAATAGTGTAGGAGCGCTTGTGCAAATCCCAGGAGCCTGTTCCTGGATCGCTCGTTGGCCATAATGCATGCAACCGCTCATGCACTATTCCTGCATGCCGTGCAGAGCTTGCTAAATCTCAGGGAATATCTAGAGCTAGACATTTTTTGTATTGTCTTGAAAGAGAAGAAATTACTAGGTTCAAGATGTAGAAGTATTTTATTGTTTTATGACTTCCAGGATCTGTAAACATCTGAGAGATATGCATTTTTGTTTGTAGTTTTTGACAATGGGGGTTTAGCTTGATAACTAAAGCCAGGTGACAAAAAGTGATGTCATCCAAGCTAACCCAGCAGTAATATTTGATATTAATTTAAGAACTCTCTCAGAGACAGACTGTGCATTTTGTATTTTGTCTTTGACCTAACATTAGCTGTAAACATCCACTCACCTCTGCACTTGCCTCATTGTAAGTTTTTAGGGTACAATAACTCTTTCAGATTCAGATAGGAATATAGTAAAGTATAGCTTGAATGTTTTCTTTTTTATTTTAAACAGTCCTGCAATGTTGTTTTAAATATTCCCTGTGATATTCCTGTGATTTTGAACTCTGATGTAACTGATTACTTACTGAGTATTGTCTTGTTCCTTTTATTATTTATTAGTAAATATATTTAAACCTTTCAATTGTGGCTGGTCTGTTTAGAGATATTTAAGCTCTTAGAATACTTGCATATCTATTTGGTGACACTATGCAGGCCACTCCTAAATAACCTCGCTCTTGGTCAGACTACCATTTGGATTAATAGTAACATTACACAGTAGGATTGGACACCCTTTGCTAATGGCCTTAAAGTAGTTGATAAAAGTTGGCTGTTGGCAGTAAAAACTACCTTATAGTCTTGACA
Source organism: Protopterus annectens (assembly GCF_019279795.1). Classification (NCBI taxonomy): domain Eukaryota; kingdom Metazoa; phylum Chordata; order Ceratodontiformes; family Protopteridae; genus Protopterus; species Protopterus annectens. The sequence goes on from NC_056746.1 coordinate 662,920,400, forward strand.
GAAGGGGGCATAGCTAGTAAATGTGTGCCAGCCTTTCCCAGGTGTGTGTGTGTGTGTGTGTGTGTGTGTGTGTGTGTGTGTGTGTGTGTGTGTGTGTTTGTACATAAATCAAATCTCAAGGAATGTGTGTTGGCTACTTGGGCAAGGACACGAAGCAGTGGTTGGACAGATAGGATACTGGAGATCTTGGTTTGGCAACTCAGCTGAGATCTCAACCCTATAGCTGTGCCAGTGGGGAGTCATTTTGGGGATCAGGAGAAAGAGGGAGAAACCAGCCCTAGACTGACTGTAATCTCTGAGTGCTCTTAAGGGAAATTGCACTTTACTGTGGGTGTACTTGTCAGCTCCCAGTGTGCACATTCCCCACTGTTGCCAGTGGTGAGGATTGAGTCTCATTGATTACTGGGCCAGTGCAGGGGCATCACAGTAACCCCATAACTGGAGCAGCTGAAAGGAGAAGAAGAGGATTTGCTGTACATCATTCATCCTTTACATTTTTTTAACTTTTCACCATACTCCTTAACCTGTCCCCTACAGTCTGCTGATTGACTGCTTTGGCTCTCCTATGTTTTCCCATTTTCACAATATCTTCCCATGGAGAGTGGTTGGTAGAGTGGCAGAGAAAAAAAATCAGGAAGGATCAGGGCATTGGCATACAGTGTTCCACCTGCTCACTTTTCTTTCTTTCTTTCTTTCATTCTTTCTTTCTTTCCCACTGCTTAAGTAGTATTGGGTCCTTAATGAAAGGCCTGTAAATCTGTGGGGAAACACTTTTTGTTATGAAAACTGGCAAGGAGATTTATAAGCTTTACATCCTTGCATGCATGAGTCTGGCTTTAACTATTGCTCACTTTAGATTTAGAGTGGCATCTTACAGAGCTTAGACTCTCCATAGGTTTTCCTTAACTGAAATGGATCGATACAGAAGTGTGATTTGCTTTAAGATAAAAGGTACACACAATATAATTTTCCTTCTCTCTCTCCCTCCCTTTCTCTCTCTCTCTTAATTTGACCATTTTGTGTGAGAGTCTCTCATGTAGATATCTTTGTGGTTTCTTCCATTCCACCCTGTTTTTGCTCATCTGTGCAGTAGTTTCTTTACTAAAGTACTCCTGCCAGTGAAACCATTCACACCTCGTGTTCCTGATGACATTTTTGTTGTTCCTCCTTGGTGATGATTTTGGCCTTCTCTCTTCTGAGTTTGCAACTCTTCTCTCTTTGCTCCTGCTGTTACTGGTAATATACCCTATTTGTCTGCTGTTTCAGTTTTGTAATGTTGACTATTTCCACCCTTTGTCTTCCTTTGGTGTACCATGTTTCTTTTGTTGGTCTGTCATATGTGAGGCCTCCATCATCTGTAGATTTTTCTTGGACTTTATAGGGAACATGCTTCTCCTGTTGTTCCTTATGGCTGATTGTTATGTGTTCTGTTTTCTCTTTCTTGTTTTAGAGAGATGTAGGCTCTTCTTCTGATGCATTGGAGGGTTTATGTTTGTACTGGAGGGTTTATGTTTGTACAGGTGGGGTATTATTTTCCTCCAGTTTCTTGTGCTTTCTCCAGTGGGCTTTGTAACTTTTATAGCTCCCACCCCATTTCTTTTAGTTTCCATTACACATTTGGGGTTTTTAGAATGCTTTAGTTCCCAGTGATGTATACCAGCAGCTTTGATAGGAAATGGAACTTGGATTAAATCTGTTTTTCTTTTAGATCTTTATTAATAGTATTGCATGATTGTCTCTGTTGGAGGAAATTTGCTTAATAGTCTGGAATGAACCACATATTTCTTTGTCATCAGAGCATGTTAGTTTTGTTGTTTGGGCACTCCTGAGGATCTACTCTTTTGATTTGCATGAGTGTGCCATGCATAATACATGTCTTGAATTGGTGCTTGCCCCATGAATTTTCCTTCTTCTGTTTAGTCTATATATTTCCAGATCTAGTAATTTTGGATGGTTTTAACTGAGACTTTATCAGCATTTTTAAAGCTACTTAGATTTCCCCAGCTATTTTTAACTGATTTCCATGATTCTTGAGTTTTCCCTTCCTGATCCATTTTCCTACATATTGGTCTCATTCTTATTTTTTCCCCACTTTTTTGATTTTCACCTCCTCTTCCAGTATTTTCCATCTATCCATCTGTATTTTGTGATTTTCCTCTGTAGTTATTTTGTTCTTCTTGTAGTTTCTTAATTTTCTGTTGATGGGCCTCTGTTTTCCATAGGAAAGCTGTATCTTTAAGACTTTTCCACCATCTTAATTAATCTTCCATATGTCTGCCACCAGGTTCCCTTCTTTTTAAGATCCATTGTTTCTCTTTCTTTTATGGACTACCCTCTTCTGCTTTTATTTTATTTTTTTTCATGTCTACTCACCCTTAAATTTCTGTATTTTAATTACTTAGGCCAGGGCTGAGTTTAGGATTAGTCAGCAATCTTGGCTGGTTCCTCCCAGGAAAAGAGACCAGGATTTAGCAAGACCTGACTGGCCCACCAAAGGATTTCCTTCTTGATCAAATTGAGCACTGTAACCTGGTAAGACAAGGGATGGAGATGCTTGATCCAAACTAATTGGATAAACCATTGGATTTTCCTCATGTATAGTCTGGCAAATGGGATCATTAAGATGGAGGAAGCCATGAAACCCAGAATTGTGAGAAAGTGTGATGGACCAGATTTAGAAAGTGAGCTCGGTAAGATCATTAAGATGGAGGAAGTCATGAAACTCAGAATTGTGAGAAAGTGTGATGGACCAGATTTAGAAAGTGAACTGGGTAAGATGACTATACGTGGATTCACAGATACGATTAGGGAGCATGTTATGGCTATAAAAAGAAAGATGTTAGCAATGCCTTAGCCAGACATTCCTTAAATTGTACTGATTTCAAGAAGTTTCAGTTTGTGGTGTTAGAGAAAGTTAATAATAATAGATTTGTTTATACTTCTAATACTTATTTAGAATATCTGGAACTTAAATGGCAAATATTTTAGATCAGACACCTGGCCTGGTATTAATGAGAAAATATATATTGCATGTTTTTTAAAGTTTAAAAACATTTAATAAGAGAAGTATATGTTAGATAGTCATTGTTGTTTTAATGTGAATTAATTGTGTCACTTTATGTATGTTTTTTAGATAATTGTGTACTGTATTCTTAAACCTTAGGAAAAACTGTTTAACATTTATGAGATTGACTGCATTGTCATTGGTGGATTTGTAATTTAATTAGTTAATTAGGTATTTAAGTGAGCAGTTGGGAGTATGTTAGTTTCTGAAGTTCTGTGGATTAAATGAATGAAAGCGCTAAAACTACCTCTGAGTCTGGTTGCCATTTTGTTTTTTAAGTTGTTGTTTTTAGTTGGTCTCTTTTAGTGTTTAAGCACTTATTTGGTCTTTGCAGTTTCTGGACATTGCTTTACTTTGAAATTATATTTCATCACTGGTTGATATTGTTGCTTTGCTACAAAAATAACGTTTTAGTTTTCCAGGTGTTTGGAAAGTTTGATTCACCGGAATTCTAATTAGACATCTAACAGAGTGGCTGTACAGCTTTAACATGAATGCCGACAAAATTGGTGACCTCACTTTGCATTCTACGCTGGAAGGAGTCTCCAATCTCACCAAACAGTTGGCTGGTGCTATTGAGCAAGCACAAACAGTGCTAAAGCAGCTAAAAGGAAGTTTCAGAGTCCTCCACAAGCGTGGTGAAAGTTCCGATGTTTTTCTTTTATCTTCTTCAGATGAAGGAACTGTTATTGCAACAGAAACAGATTTTTCTCAACAGACGCTTGCTAAGGTCATGCAAGAAGAAGAACATAACCCTGTTGGAGATGTTAACTCATTGGGATAATCTGAGAGGTTTGTAGACATGCCTCACAATTATTTTGACTTTAAAATGCATTTTTTGATATGGAAAAGAATGTTCTGAAATTTAAAACTTTAATACTTGAAAATCATTACCTCAACAAATGTGTGGAGTTAAAAGTCATAACACTGGGGCTTAGAGTTTACAATTTCCAAACAACATATCTGTTAATGATAACATTTATGGCATAGTGAAAGAAATATATAATAAAACTGGTCTGGAAGTGTTAAAAGCCCCAATTGCATGGGATGCAGATAAAATTAAATCACTAAAAGAACAGATCTGCATTATTGATGCCAAGCTTAACAAACATGCTGACATTCATATGCTTCACTATTTGTATCGAAATTCATTTGAGAAAATTGAAAGGCTTGCCAGTAATATCACAAATAAGAAAAAGAACTAGGGACATTAAAAGCTATCAGCTGGGACAAGCCTTTCTTATTAAAAAGAAAGGACAAAAACAGGGTGCAGACATATTCACTTCTCATGGAAAGAAAAATATGATGACTAATAACCTTGGTAGACTGGATTCCTTTACCCATGGTGAAACTGTTGATGTACCACAAAATGGTTCTGGGGAGCAACATCGGGACATTTTAACCAGTGAGTTCAGTGAGTCCATTGACATTTCTTCTTCCTCTTCTCCTTTGTTTTTTACGACAGGAATGGAAGCAAGCAGTTTGCCTCTGAACCAAGAAGCTCTATCTGTGGTGACCAAAAAGAATGGCAAAAGCAAAGGATGCTAGTTAACAATTGTCATATTTTCAGTCTGAGTAGTACATTCTTTTCTGATGTAGAGATAGAATTATTGACAAAAGTTTTTTTTTCTCCCAGCCAACAATGCATCTGTTGTTAATACCTTGATTGATTTTAAACTGTATATAAAAAAGTTGAATCTCAAGTACATCTTTAATGACGTTAACATCAAAAATGTTACATTTAAAAGAGCTAGTAACTATAATCCTGCATTATGTCACACATTGAATGTTTTCTCATCTACTTGTGAGACAGATATTAACAATTGCTTACAACGAGTTACACACCACAGAGTCAATAACAAATATTGCAATTTAAGTAAACTTGGAATTGCAGCCTTAAAGAATTTAGGTAGTTATACTAATTTAAGATATATGAAGGCAGATAAAGGGCAAGGCATTGTTATCATGGACAATGTGAAATATAAAGAAGGCATCTATAATTTCTTGTTAGATGAAAATAGTTATCAAAAAGTGTCTAAAAGTACTGTGAGAAATACTTATAAGGGTATAGATTTAATATTGTTTGATCTATTACATTAAGGGTATATAACTTTAGATTTGTTTGAATTTTTGATGGTAGATGAGCCACAGTTGGGCTGCCTGTTTGGAATACCAAAGATACATAAAAATTTGGAACAATTGCCCTTCAGACCCATAGTGTCAGCCCCCTTCAATAAAACCTTTAAAATATCTGCCTATTTAGATTAGCTGTTGAATCTTTTAGTGCATAAAAGTAAATATTATATAAAGGATTCATGGATGTTTTTGGATGAGTTGAGAACCTACCAGTTCAAAGAAAATGAGACCACTATATGCACTATAGATATTAGTTCTTTCTACACTTCTATAGATCAAGAAGAATGCCTGGAGTTTGTCAGATCATTTCTGAGAAAATATTGCAGTAACTGTAGGCTTGATGTGTTCATTATTTGTCAATTGCTAGACATAGTATTAAAACATATTTTTTTTTATGTTTGACAACAATATATTCCAACAGAAAAGTGGTGTTACAATGGGAGCCCAAGTGGCTCCGGTGTTCTCTAATTTGGTTTTATGCTGGTGGGAAAGGGAATACTTGGCTAAGATCCCTCCCTTTTGTCATGTTAATTTTTATAAAAGATACATTGACTTTTTGTTTTTTTATTTGGCCCAGTGATAGAGAAGCCTTGCATGAATTCCTGGACCAAGTCAATGAGAGTGTTAGATGGCTCACTTTCATTTTAAGTGAAATGGGAGGATCTGTCCATTTTCTGGACATCAATATTGAGTTAACACTAAATAAAACAGTTTGTAAGTAACATTTTCAGGAAAAAACACATTTACTAATAACTATCTGCCTTTTGGCAGTTTTGATCCTGTATTTATGAAATTAAATGTCTTTCATGGGGAAATTGTCAGGTTGAGTCATTTAATTAGTGATGGAGACAGAAAAAGTTATCAAATTGTTTGAAGAAAGGGGATATCCTCTAAGTAAGTTGACAGTCATTTCAAATAATGTTAAAAAATTGATATACGAAAGATTTCCACCAATTATTAAGGCAGGATTTATGCCAAAGAACATGAGGATGACAAAAGATTCACTTGTTTTTTTCCTGTTCCCTTAAGTGTTGAAGGCACTAATAGCAGACAGATTATAATTGACAAATGGAAAATATTATTAGGAAATCATGAATTAGTAAAGATTATTGGATGCAAGTCCAATTTTATATGTAAAAAACTAGGAACTTAAAACAATTTTTGGAAAGTTCATCTGATTTAAGGGGCGATGTACAAATAAATAAAAAATTAGGAACTTTTCCATGTAATGGATGTGCAAATTGTCGATTTATTCTTTTAACAAGTAAGTTTTATTTTGAACATGATAAATATTTGTTTGTTGCTAAAGACAGATGCACTTGCCACACAGAGGGCTTAGTGTATGTTGTTGTTTGTTCCACAAGTAGATGTTTCTACATAGGAAAAAAAAATATGTGTAGATTCTCAGACAGGATTAGGGAACATGTTATGGCTATAAAAAAGAATGCCTTAGCCAGGCATTCCTTAAATCATACTAATTTCAAGAAGTTTCAGTTTATGGTGTTAGAAAAAGTTAATAATAATAGATTTATTTATACTCCTAATGCTTATTTAGAATATCTGGAACTTAAATGGCAAATATTTTTTTAGAGCTGACACCTGACCTGGTATTAATGAAAAAATATCTATTAAATGTTTTTTAAAGTTTAAAAACATTTAAATAAGAGAAGTATATGTTAGATAGTCATTGTTGTTTTAATATGAATTAATTGTGTCATTTTATGTACAATTTTAGATAATCATGTACTATATTCTTAAACCTTAGAAAGAACTGTTTAATATTTATGAGATTGTCTGCATATTGCATTGTCATTGGTGGATTTGTAATTAGTTAATTACGTATTTAAGTGAGTAGTTTGGAGTATGTTAGTTTCAGAAGAAGTTCTGTGGATTAAATGAATGAAGGCACCAAAACTACCTCTGTGTCTGATTGCCATTTTGTTTTTTAAGATGACACTTTATCTGGGGGGAGCTATGTAATTGAGGGAGTTGTCTAGAAAGTACCTTAGAAATGCTAAAATGTGAGATGGGTATAAACAAGATTTTTTTCAGAATTAGCTTGAACCCCAGACTGCTAAAAAATTTTAAGGTGAGCTTAAGGGTAACTTGTAGTGTATTGATGGCCAGTCACTTGGCATCAAATCAGTTCAGAGAACAATTACTCCAATATAAAGATAGATCATCACCTGAGAGTCCAACCATATGGTTCTTAACCACTTATGGGCGTAATACTAAAACGTTCATGGAAATCATTAATAGACATTGGAATTTGCTGTTGGCAGATTCAGGGCTTGCCAACATTCTTCATGAAAAGTGTGCCTTCTCATTTCGTAGGGGCAGGACATTTGGCTCGCATTTTAGCCATTACAAGTCATGGCAGGGTTTGCACACATCTAAACAAAGTACAATTTTGGGCCCACCTCCAGTGGGCTGTGTCCCATGTGGACATTGCACACATTGCAATAAGGTCAATAAATCCCAAACATTTTCTAGCAAGAACACTGCAGTGGTTTATGATATTAACTTTCTAGCCAATTATAATACAGTGATTTATTTAGCTTTGTGTTCATGCTCTGCTTTTACATTGGACAAACTCCCAGACAACTCCGACTACGAATGTCGGAGCATTTTAGTTATATCAGGCAAAAAAGAATATCTAGTGCTTTATATAAACATGTCATCATACATAAAACTGCTGATTTTAGATTCACAGTTATTGATAGAATTGTAGGAGATAGAACTCACAAAACTGGCTATCATTCCATGTTGAATAACAAAGAAAAGAAATAGATTATTAAACTGGGTGCACTATTTTCCCCAGGACGTAATGAGCAATTTTAAGCAACCAATGGGAAGCAACTAGTCTATATTTAATAAGGGACAGCATCAGTATTTGTTAACTCTGACACTGAGGAAGGCTAAATGTAGCCAAAACCGGTCTGTTAGTTTCTTATTTTTTTGCAATTGCTTATGTACTGGTGTTGGCTTTGGTTTACACCTTGAAGGATTAAACAAATTTTGCCAGTTTGTGCTGGCCTGGTTTTTTGGGTTGAGCTTAAAGGTAGCTAAAGAAGTTTGGACTGATGGAGCTTAGAAGAGACAATCATCCAAATATAGAAAAAATATGGATGTCCGAAAGTCAGAAAAAGGCTAAAACTAAGGCTAAATACTATGAAAACTCTTGGAACAGTAGAAAGATCATACAATGAAGATGTAACTGGGAAATGTATGCAAAAAAATCTTAGGTAATAGTTGTACATTTTGTGGATTAGGATGTGCAGGTGGACTTCTTTTAAATCCAAGATTACTAGAAAAGCCTTGGAAAATAAAAGGGGAAAAAGAGCTTGTAAATTAAGCATCTTTAATTCTGGAACAAAAAAAAAAGTGTTTCGTTTTGGGAGGTAAAAATTGATCTCCTTTCCTTCTGAGAACCAGAAACATTCTGGAATAGAAGCCTTTGCTTCCTTGGGATGGAGGCACTGGTTCTATTACACCCTGAGAGAACAAATGTGGTAAAGCATGAAGGTGCAGAGAACTGGATTCTTTGGAGAATGAGGGATCTCTGATTAGGGTGAAAAGGATGGCCACTGAAGTCTGTAACTATCCTTGATTAATTTTAAAACTCAGGAATCTGATGTTATCCTTTTTCAGAAATGAAGGCTTTAAAAGAACTTGCCTGCAATCTTGGAAGAATAACTGGATGAAGATGGGGAGGGAGTTTGTGAAGGAGGCAAAGATAGTAAATGGGCTTTATTTTGAAAGTACGGTCCTTGGAATCCATTTTCTTTCCTTTTGACTCTCCCTGCCATTTCTTCTTATATTGTTGTTTAGTTGGCTTTTGCTGGGTGGCTTTAAAGAACTTTTGAAAAAAAAAAAAAGGGCAACAAGAAGAAGAAGAATTCCTTTGATATCTAGAAATATGAGACAAAAAGTTCTTTGACTGCTTACATCAACTTACCCCTTTCTCCTTCCTTCTAGTTTCTGTAATACTTCTGCTGAAGAATTGCCAAACAAAAGTCTTCTGAAAAGAGGGAATTACGCAGCTGAGCTTTAACAGCATCAGTGAAATTCTGCAATCTTGTTGATGGATTTATATGCCTTACCTTTCCATTAACAGCAGCTCTGCAGATCTGCACAGAGCACCTACTTTATCATGTGTGCTTAATAGCATGTCTATTGGCCTGTGAAACAGAGTTTACAGGGTTATTTCTAACTGGAAATATTTAGTGTCAGAGTTAGGAAGTGAAGCTAAGATTTGCTGCATGTTGGCAAAAACAGATAAAAGATACTTGGACATGTGAGCCTGGAGTCAAAGATCTATACCTTATTTCCCAGTCTAGGAAAATAATGACTATCCTTGTCATTTACAGCAAGGTTACCAGCAGAAAATGTTTAAGAAGCTCTGTCCACTCCATAGATATAATACCGGGACCTGTAACAGGGTTTCTGTAAAGGAATTTATGTGAGTCAGACACCCTATAAAATCTGTTAGCTTCTGTTTGGGCATGGGGTTGGGAATCAGGGGAAACAGAGGCATCATCTAAGGCCCCTAAGACTGGGGAATTGCTACCGGTTTAGGGTAATCCATACTTAATAATTCACAATATCTCCCCTGAGATCCTAATACTTTCCTACCCTTCCATTTAAAGAATTCCTTCATTTTCAGAATTGTATCCCTAAAAGAAATGCCTTCATTGGGAGATCTGAGGTGAATATATCTTCTAATTTAGACTTACAAGAACTAGGGCATTTATTGCGAGGTGTAGTCGAAGACCTCAATATCTGATTCAGAAAGGGCCATTTCATCTTAGGTAGAATGGGAATCAGTTTGTCATAACTGGTGTGTAGAACATATAATCTTTCAGGGAGAACCATTAACATCATTGCAGGCCATAACCTGGTATTTGGTCTCCTAAAATCACATGCAGTCTCACACACACACACACACACACACACACACACACACACACACACACACACACACACACACACACACACACACACACATCTGCACACTGCGTCTGTCCCTGAGATGTAGTTGTCAGAATAAGCATTTTCATATGTCTTTTTAGCCTATGAATAAGAAATTATAGACTTCCCTTTCTAGGCATAAGTGAATCTTAAACCACTCCATCTAACATTAGTAACTTAAAAACTCCCAGTGAAGGACAACTGCTAGTCTGAAAGCTCAAGTAATGGCAAAACCCTATGCTGGTCAAAGAAAAGGTTTTCTTTTTTTCTTTTTTTTGTCTGCTTGTGAACCAGCATGATATTTGTTCATTTTTTTTTCTCTTCAACATTCTATGAACTCATTCTTTTATGTTTTAATTTGTTTGTGGTATGATTTTGTTCACTGCACATTGCCAATAATTGTGTGCAATGCTTAAAGTGTTTAGATGATTTTTGGTTTAAAATTTTGTCCATTCATTTATTTGTTACAGTAGTGCTCTCTCCATTAAGCAAGTCTAGTATACAAGGCCATAATGTACTATGTTCCGTCTGTGAATGTAATTTTTGCCACCATTTGCTGTCCATAGGTTATCATTTGTTTGCATTTTAATAGTCTTTAGGCTCAGAATCTGGCAAAAATGTATAAGGGCTCTCTGATACCTGCTCAAGTTGAAATTGCTTGAGCATCAGTAACAAGCAGGAATAAAATAAACAGCATAATGCAGAATACTGTTTCCCAAAGGAAATCATCGCCTTTGCAGTTTCTAAATGAGTGCCAGCAACAGCGAACGGTGTTACATGGACACATTTTCAGCTAAAGCTGAAAATGTCGAATCCAAAGAACAGCGATTCCTTTCCTAGGGAAAGAAATCGCTGTTCCAATCCCCGCAAAAAAAAACAAAAAAAACACATTACACACTTCCAAACACATACACACATACCCAATCCTAATTATACCCCCCCAAAAAACCAGTAAACAATTAAATACACATATGCACATAACCCAAACATACATTTAACGAAAAAAAAAACAGTAAACATTTTAAACCATATACACTTACCTTAACCCGCACCCTAACCCTAAGGTCAGTAACTCTAGCACATTTACATAAACAGCTCCAAACACATACACACTTACCTTAATCCGAATTCTACTCCACCCAAAACAAAAGTAAACAACTGAAAACACATACACACGTAACTCAACCATACATTTAACACAAAATATAAAAATGTAAACACTTTCATACATATGCACTTACCTTAACCCACACCCTAACCATAAGGTCAGTAACTGTTGCACAATCACGCTCGGGAGCTATATCGGACAAGGGAACACACTACACTTCAGAACATGGCAAAACAACAAAGCGGTCAAGCGACCTATTTCCCAGGGAAAGAATTCGCTGAACAGCCGCTTCGCTGTTTTGCCTGTTTGCTCTACATGTGTTGACGAAAACGCATTCGACATAATATGTTCTCGTTGTACTCATAGGAACCATATATATAAGTTTGGGGGTAGTTTTTTTACCCTTCTGAATTTTGGGCATTGATTTCAGCACATTGACTTTCAGTGTTTCTTAGCAGCACCATATATAAGTAAAACCAAGTTTGCTGATCATGTAATAAAATGGTTAACAAACTAAGGAAACAACTACATCACAGGTTAAATGTAGATGGCTGTTTAAATGCATTTTGTGCCATTATTGTCTACTGTAGGCAGGAAGAATAGCTTTGAAAGCTTATGGTAAAATAGTTCTAGAAGGTGAGCATCTTATTCTAATGAAATGCTGGTTCAACAGAAAAAAAATAGATGAGTTCTCCCAAATCAGCACTTATAGAATTAATAATATTTGAACAGTCTGCACATAGTGACAATTACTGAGAAAATCACTAAAATGATGGCAGACGCATTCATCTGGGTACTTATTTAGTGCAGTATCACCAAGAATGAGAATGAAGAGTAAAAATGTTACAAATCTGTTGTGATTGTGGTTTGACTTGTCATTCTGACTTAGTTTTAAGTGCAGTTTATTAAAACAACTAATTTAAAATAATTAGAAAAACAGATGGAGCACAAGCATTCATCAGTATCGTCCACTGATCTTTCTGCAGGGTAGAGAGAGACTACAATGCATACTTCAAACTGTCTTTGATAATGTCACAGAAAGAATGTTAAAGTATAATTAAAACATATATTCATCTGATTTTACATTCTGTAAGTTGAAAAGTACTTCTGTTGCCAATTTGATGATACAAAGTTTCACTAACTTATTTATACTATTCTAAGAAGCTGTACAATAGCATAAACATCTTTCCTGAGTCTTTAATAATGGAATCTTAATAGAGAATGTAAACTTTGATTCTCAGCTGGAGTGCCTTCTGTGTGGAGTCTGCATGTCCTCCCCGCAGGTTGAGTGGCCTCCGAAAGACATGCGTGAATGGGCGTGCCTTTGCTGAAGGTTGGGCATTGGGCTGGCAACTCGGCACCATGAAAATCTACTATCAATCATTAGTGGACCGGAGTTCCGCTGTGGTGACCCCTAACCCAGAAAAGCCGAAAAGACAAACAATAGAGAATGTAGACTAATTTTAGTAAAACAGACAAAAACTTTGTGATAAGCTTGTTTCATGATTTGGTATGGAAAATCAACAGCAAGTTGCTTAGCTGTGTGCATTCAGACTGTATAGTATATCAGTGGAAACATGAAGGCATGAAGAAACTCTTTTAAAGGAGTTAAAAAATGAACCTTAAAATTTAACAGAAAATTATTTGGTTTTAACTAGTTAATTTCAGCATTTTATCAATAATGTTACTGAAGTACATGAAATGCAGGGTATAATTAAGCAATTTACAAATTTACAAGTTTCGCTTTTTCATTTGTATAAAAGTCACTTATTTTTACTCGTGATACATTATGCAGCTCCTCTACATCTGGTTGATATGAAATTCCTTCAGTGTCAGTAGACCAAAGGGGGAAAAAAGATGAAAATTAAAATGCTGATTACTGTTTCTTGTATGAAAGCATTACTGGTATGATTTCTAAGTGTGCATTGCCAATGATTCACCTCTTTTTTGAGATATCTCACTTCTTTGAGTTGGTGCAACCATTAAGTTGATATATATAAATTAGGGTTGGAGGGGCTTGTCTCCACATCGGGGTTTCTGGAGGGCTTGCCCACTGCAAAAACAATTGAGAGTCGATTGTTTTCACCCTTCAGTATTTCTGGCCTTAGTTTTTTGCTGTTTCAACTTGCAGTATCCTGAAAGTCAATGCTTCATTCTTTATTACAGGTATTAAATATGTTAAATAGGTCCATAATATTAACTTTATCCAGCTGTGCTGTGATGTTTTCATGTTACAGCATGTGACCTGTCATACTTCATCTTTTTAAGTTCCAGCAGTACACGCACCCTGTCTTCAGCATGCAGCTAGCTAACTTGACCTCATTGACTACATCAGAATGCAAGCATATCCTTGCAGAGTAAAATAGTGTTGTAGTTGACTTTGTACAGAAGTATAATTTTAAAGTACTGTTTCAGAGATTGTGAGGCAATTGCTTGAAATTGAGCTACAATATGATTGCAGAAAATGGAATATTAGTAAAAATGTATGAACCAGACATCCCTAATTTTGCTTTTCTGATAATTGAAGCTATCTTGCCTTAAATTGTTTTAGTTAGAACTTTATAAGCACTGTTTTCACATGTCTTAGTTATATCTGGTTTAGGTATGAAAATGCAATTAAATCTGTCAAAAAAGTTTGCCACTCATTTTTATATTTGTATTATTTAAGATGTTTTTTTTATTTATTTATCCTTTCAGATATATTACTTACAAGTAAGAGTACCACTTCACTCAGCTAATACTGAGTTTTCTGTGTCGCCCCATGAGTTTTAACTAAGTGAACTTGTCACATGTACCTTTGCTATTGGTTTGTGTCAGCTTCCCCATTCTTTGCAGTAAGCTAACCCCTCCCCCGGCTCTCTTCATCTGATATGTTCTGTAGTTCTATACCATGTTATAAAATTTAATGAATTTGTGGTATGTTATTAAACAGCTAAAATTTTTGCTTTATTAAGTTCACTCATTATTCAGTTACATGGTTTATCCAATTCGGGGCTTCTAGGGAAATATAGAAGTTTCAGCGTTTCATGGATGCAGGCAGGAAAAGATTAGTTTGAATTGGATGCTATTCTGTCATTGGAAAAGCACACACAAGCAAACAGGCAGACAGACACATAAATACATAAACATACACATGCACTCACACACACACACACACACACACACACACACACACACACACACACACACACACACACACACACACACACACACACACAAAGAGATGCACAGAAACACACATGCACTCACAAACACACACATCACACACACACACACACACACACACACACACACACACACACACATGTTCACTCACACACACACACCATACACACACACACACACACACACACACACACACACACACACACATACACACACAAAGAGATGCACAGAAACACACATGCACTCACAAACACTCACACACACACACACACACACACAAACACACACATACACACACACGTTCACTCACACAGACACACACACACGCACACAAAGAGATGCACAGAAACACATATGCACTCACAAACACTCACACACACACCACACACACACACACACACACACACACACACACACACACACACACACACACACAAACACACAAAGACAGAGATTCACAGAAACACATATGCACTCACAAACACTCACACATACACACACACACACACACACACACACACACACACACACACACACACACACACACACACACACACACACACACACACACACAAAAAGAGATGCACAGAAACACACATGCACTCACAAACACTCACACACATCCACACATCACACACACACACACACACACACACACACACACACACACACACACACACACACACACACACACACTCACACACAGACACACACACACACACACACACACACACACACACACACACAAAGAGATGCACAGAAACACACATGCACTCACAAACACTCACACACATCACACACACGCACACAAAGACAGAGATGCACAGAAACACATATGCACTCACAAACACTCACACACACACACACACACACACACACACACACACACACACACACACACACACACACATACACACATACTTGCACACAAAGACAGAGATTCACAGAACACATATGCACTCACAAACACTCACACACACACATCACACACACGCACACACACACACACACACACACACACACACCCTTGATTTCATGGCACCTACCTCTAGTCACTCTACAGGCTGCAATCTGCTCCATGCAGGTGAATGAATACACAGTATCAAAAGACTGCATGAACTTTTTCTTCCACATGTCTGGAATAAGTAAGTAGAGTGATTCTCTGAACCATCTGCATTATTCCTGTGCTGCTGTCATTTCTGGGGATAGGCCACACTGCTTGTTTGCCTTCGTTTCCCCATGACTACAGGATTTGCATGCAGCTTCCCTAGCAGGACCAGCCTCAAAGCTATAGCTGGTGCCCAAGTTCTAGACAATTACAAGAGTGGTCTTTGAATATCTCTAGCATATTGCACTGAAGAAATATTCTGAGCTAAGGCCTCTTCATTCCAGCAAGTCTTTTTAAATCCAAGGAAATATCTCTTCCTGTTGTCTTTTGCCCATTTGATGCATTGTTACATGGTATGGTACACTATCTATTAATAATAACTAATCTTAGTAAGAATTTTTTTCTAGTTTGCATTTTTTCTTGATGCCATCTTACATTTGTGTTATCATTAAAATGTAACTCATCTGACGGGACCCTTACAGCCATTTGAGCTTCAGCGTCTCGAAACAGAGAAACTTGAAGCCATGGGCTTGAGCAGCTGTTTTCCTGTCCACGCATCTGACCAAGCAGCTGCTCAAACTCAAATGTAAGCTCAGGGATGCAGCTGCCACAGCAGTCCAATGTCATCAGGCTCTCAACATGGAACTGGTAAGGTGGGAAGGGAAACAGGAAGAGCGGCTTTAAGTTTAATGAGTGATTAGGAGTTGGCTCAGAGTTAAGGTTAAGGATTGAAGGGGAATTGCTTGTAAGGTTAGGGGCAGGGTTCTGGGAGGGATAGTTAGCTTAATGGCAGTGCATGGGAATTGGAGAAGTTCAAGAGAGATATGACGGCACTTGCCAATATAAGTGAGTGGCAGCAGTGAAGTGTGTCACAAGCTAATGGTATGTATGCACTAGTAGTAGACCTGTATCTGACTGATAACCAGTTTAAGTGTATAGTTTGGTATTTTTCATCTTAAACCTACTTTTAGATTAGCAGGTGCTTAAAATAATGTGCCCATTACACTGTATTCTTCACAATATAATGAATGTCCACAGTTAATCAACCAGTCAGAGCTATGACTATGATGTTATACATAGTATTGAACAAGTACAGTAACATTTTCAAATTATCTCTAAACAGATATGCTATAGCGACTATAGTGATAATCTTGAAATTGCACAGGGAAAAAGTAAAACAAATGTGCAGTTGCTGATAATGTTCGGCAATATCACTGCATCTGTGATAACATGATACACTTTGATCTGCAGATTCATTCAACAACATGCTGCATATATAAAAACACCATTGAATCAGTGCGATAAAATAAGCAGGACATTTTATTGCATAACCATACCAACAATAACACTATACATAATTCTAAGATAAGAAAAGTCTTGTTCTTTTATGAGTGTCAGCTTATCTTAAAGATGCCACTTGTTTCCTATTTCTAGTGCTAGAATCTTTTAGTAAACGAATGTCAAGGTTCTTTTCAAGCAAAGCTGGACAAGTGACTAAGACAGGAGATACTGCTCAATGACCCTCAATTACTGTTCCTTATAATATAAAATAGTCACACACTCAGACCTTGAATAAAATGAGTAAGCAGAAGTAAGGATTTACGTTATATAAGTTAAAGCCCCAAGAGATCCTTACAGCATAAGCAATTGCCTGTTTTATTGACTTTTTGTCTGCTTTGCAGCATGGACTTTAATGTGATCTTACAGCAGTGACAAGGGTTTACATTTTAAAACTAAGTACACATTCACCTACCTGTCATTCAGTTTTTGGTTGTTTTATACACTGTTTGCACTCATGTATCTCAGCACTGTGATAAAAATGATAATTTACAACAAATGGAAACATCCTTCAGCAAAATTAAGTCTAGTCACCAAATTCTATGTTACTAATTATGATTTCTGGCTCTGAAAAATACAGCAGCTCTAGTCCAGAGTTCTTTTCACTCTGAATGCCAATAATCAGCTGTAATAAGTAACAATTATGATTTCAGTTGTCTGACTGAACAGTAGTGCAAAGAAATTCTGGAACTCTTACTCAAAGGATCATAGAAATTACAAGGCAAGTCTAGCGATTATTTGCACTTTGCAAATACCAATACCATTATGTTCCTCTCACTTCCAGGAGGGAAAAAACAGGTCAGGTCAGGAATAAATTTGCAAATGCCCATCCAATAAGCAAGGCTCATATTGATGGCCAGAAGAATGTCACTCTGTTTTACTTATAAGGGTAATTTATTCCAGAGGCGGGGTGATCATTGGATAATATACTGTCCCTCCACACATATTTTATTTACTGGTGAGTGCAGATTAAAATTTTTAGTTTGAGTGTTTGTAGAGCTGTTTTTCTTGCAGTAATGCAAAAGATCAAGGAGGACTGGTGCATTAACACCAAAGAATGCAAGACATAGGCCACCATGTTGAAGTCTTTTAGAGGCATAGAGAAAGGGCTTCAAGCCTGTCTCTGTATCTGAGGGTCTTTATATCAGCACTTTATTTTTTAGTACAGAATGTCTTGGTCCTTTCTAACTGCATGTTGTGTCTGGACAGGTACATGCAGAGGGGGCATTGCACTCTCAGACTGGTCTAACTAAGGCTGATACAGTGAGACAATGATTACTTTATACCTAAATATAATGCCCATTGGGGCAGCTTAGAGAGAGAAAAGGATTTTTCTGCCTACTGATGATGCATGGGCTTTGTCCATTAAGATGTCAGGATTCCTGAAACAGTGTCAGTTTAAAGTAGGGTATTAGCTATACTGTAAGCTGCAGAAAAGGTTTGTTTACCAAATTCAACTACTGTATTTCTTATATTTAATTTTACACCTTTTTTCTGTACATTGGATTGCAAAGATTAGTTCTTGTGGTGGTGATTCCATATCATGAGATGATTGAATAGTGATAACTAACTTATAGCCACTGGCAAATCTAGATAGCCATATATCTGGTTACATGGTTTGTTTATTAAATAAGCAAATACCAAAAAGGAAGGGTTCCAGTATTGAGCCCTGATGTATACCTCTAGTCACAGTCTTTCTATTGAAAGTGACACTTCCTCACCATACTTATGTCAGTTCTGCCATTCAGCGAGTTTGCGTTCCATCTTATCATGTAAGGGTCTACATTTGGGTCTTTTACCTTAATTTCAGTACTAGAATGGGGGATGGTATCTCATGCTTTTGCCAGATCTAGACATGTATATCGACCGAATGATTACCAGCTCACTACCGCCTGGACCCTTTTGAGGAAATTAACTAAAGTAAGTTTACATGATCTACCTTGACAAAGTCAAGTTGTTAAGAATCTAGTTGTATGAGGTTTTTGATATCATAGCTTATGAAGGCAGATGTAATATGTTCCATGCCTTTGCAAATTGGTCTCAACAGGCTGAAAGGTTTATAGTTCTTCAGGTCTGTGGTAAGGGCCCCTCACCATTAAACAACATCATCACAACAGCAATTCTCCATTCTTTATGGACATACCCTGTAGCTAAGCTTAAATTCATAGGTTCATAGGTTCATAGGTAGGTACTAGGCTATTGACCCTAGGGTCTATATAAGCCTAGCCAAAAAGGTACCCTGGCTTTCGCCACCCAAGAAAATTATTTTCCTGTGCCCCTGTCAAGCAGAACCACAGAAGTGCTTCCCGGGGTGAATTTCCTATTTCCCATCCAATCATCAAGATTTTTCTTGAAGAGTGCTAATGAAGAGCTTTGTTTGATATAGATAGGTAGTTTGTTCCAGAGTATTCAAAGTCTCTGGGACAGGAATCTATCCCTCCAGCATGTTCTGTTTATTGTGGTGACAAGGTTTAGGTCCCTAGAGCATGTAGCTCAGAGGGATTGGGATTTCTTTAAGTGGAGCATGTCCAACAGCTCTGGGTTTGACATAGTTTTGCATGTTAGGCAGAGATCGCCTCTGAGTAGGCAATATGCAATGGAGTAAAGCTGGAGTTTTTTTGAGACGGTCTGCGTAGGGCATCTGTTTGAGGCTGGTAATCCTCTTTGTGAGGTGGTTCTGCGGCCTTTCCAGTTGTTGTAGATGTCTTGTGAGGTACATACCAAAAGGGGCATTGTACTCTATAATGGATCTAATTTTTTTGTTTGTTTCATGTTACTAAATGTATATTCATTTTGTACTTAATTTTTTATTCTGTAAATTGTCCCTTTGAAATTTAGTATGTGTGGAGCTTTTCTCCTCGGGCCTCTACTGAAAATGGACATATATCCAGCTAGACTAGCCCGGTTAACAAATGTAAAATAAAAATAAATAAATAAATAATGAGTGATGAGTAGAGGGGAACAATGACCTCTTTTTTCCTGGATGAGAAACCTTTTGTGATGAGGTGTGCCACATAGAAGGATTTCCTGACTACTGTGGCGATGTGATTATCAAGGAAAAGACTACTGTCCACCTGTGTCCCAAGGTCTCTTATCATACTTTCAGTGTTAAATAGACTACCACCTATGTGGTAGTTCATGGGTACAGAGTTTTTACCAAAGGGGATGACAATGCACTTTTTGGCATTGAGCTTGAGGCCATGCCTATGACACCAGGCATCTGTCAGTGAGGCCTTTTTGTAGGATGTCCACATCATTAGGAGTTTCGATTATGGCTCTTAGTTTGCAGTCATCTGTGAACTTCATTAGCCAAAGACCTTCTGTGTTAGCCTGAACTTCAGAGAAGTAGATACCAAACAGGAGAGGACCCAGGACTAAACCCTGCAGTACTCCACTTGTCACTGGTCTGAAGTCAGATTTGGAGCCTGCTACTTTCACAGTGTGGGTTGTGTCAGTCATCCAGTTGGCATCCCATCTCATGACATAGGGATTTATACCTAGTTTAGTGAGTTTATCTATAATTCCAGAGTGGAGGATGGTGTTGAAAGCCTTGGCGAGATCTAGATAGGCTGTGTGAACCACCTTACCCTCATCTACAGCTTTGTTGACTGCTTCAAAGTAGTCTATCAGGTTTAGGAGACATGATCTGACTTTTACAAACCCAAACTGGGTGGGGTCCAGAGTTTGGAGATTACCAATGTCTTTGTTTATAAGTTCCATGATGATACGTTCCATTGCCTTGCAGATCAGGCTCATCAGGCTAATGGGGCGGTAGTTCTCTGGGTCCATGGTGGCTCCCCCTTTATGGAGTAGGATAACCATTGCTGTGCACCATTTAGTGGGCACAAAGCCTGAGGTGAGGCTATGACTGAACATGGGTGCCAGTTCATTCTGTAGTTCATGTAGAATGCAGTCTGGGATGTTGTCAGGTCCCATGGATGCTGTGTTCTTGGCTTTGGAGAGTGTGGTTTTTACGCGTGCAGCAGTGATTACAGGAACTTTGCATTCTTCCAGTATAGAGATGGGCCCTTTAAGGGGTGAGAGGGGAGTAAAGTTAGCACTGAACCTATCTGCCAGGATGTTGGCAATATCAGTTGGTTCTGTATATTTAGTGCCATTGTGCTCTAACTCAGAACAGATCTGAGTGTTGCCATTTAGATTCTTGACATAGCTATAGAATGCTTTGTGGTTGTCTTTAGAATCAGTGCCGATTTTGTTTTTGTAACTAGCTTTGGAGAATTTTATGAGGGATCTCAGCTTCTTACTGAGCCTGACCAGGGAGTTCCTCCAATCATTGTATTTTACTCTTTTTTGCAACAGTTTCTTTCTTCTGTTGTAGAGTTTGTTTATGGCAGGGGACCACCAGATTGGCTTCCTTTTTTGGAGGATAGCATCTTGGTTCTGTTAGGGATAGCATGATACATGCACTCGTGTAAGTGCTTATAAAGTGCATTTGTGTAGGATTCAACAGCTGTACCTCTATTGTCTGCTGCAAGGGTGTCATGAAGTTTGCCACTTCTGTCTTGAGAAGCGTGAAGTTGGGTTTGGAGAATATTTTTACAGTGGTTTCCCTAATGGGGGTAGGGGGTGGGATGTGGATGTCTAGGGTGATTAGCTTGTGGTCAGATCTGACCAACGAGGAATTGACTTCTGGTGTGGAACACCAGTTGCCCAAGTTGGTAATGACCAGGTCTAGGATATTGCTGCCCCTGTTGGGGGTGAGTATAAGTTGATTCAAGGCATTGGAATTTATGAATTCCAGAAAACGTTGAGCAAAAGAGTTTGTACATGAGTAGTTTTCCCAGTTAATTGTGGGGTAGTCAAAATCACCCATTATTAGGGTGTTGAGTAGTACCCTAATATTTTCCAGTGTATCAAGAAATGAGGAGTGGGAATCCTTGTCCAGAGTTAATTGCACTTGGATAATCTCTGATGCATTATGCTGAGCAACTAGCCTGGCGGTATGGATATCCTTGATGAATATGGACATGCGTCCGCCTTTAGTGTTTCGGTTCAGGTTAGGTGGCCAAAAGGTGTGGTATGAATTATAGCCTGGTAATGCAGGGGTGCTCTCTGGAGCCTTGAACCAGGTCTCTGTCACTGCACAGATGTCGATGTTCTCCATTTTAAGGAGTGCCTCGAGTGAGTGCATTTTGAGGTTTAGACATCTAGCATTGAGTAGCATTACCCTCAGATTTTGCTTGCTTGTACCTGTTACGGTGGTGAATTTGTCATTTGAATCTTGCCTCAAAAGGGCACTATAGGGGTGGCAAGAGCCTTAGCCAGTATCCAGAATCCCAAGGGCAACAGGTGCAGGCCATCTCTGGCAAAGCATCGTGGTCTGTCGATCATGTCATCCCAAGCAGACAGATACTGGATTCCCTTAGAATGACACCAGAAGCTTAGCCAATTGTTGCATACCTGCCTGGGCTACAAGATTGGAGAGCTCCTCCATGTCTCTTTTCATGTAGTCCAGGGAGGTACTTCTCAGGTCATTCACACCAACATGGACAATGACAGAGTCATATTTGTACTTGTGGAGTGAACTGAGTGCATGTATTATGTGGCGGATCCTGGCACCCGACAGGCATCTGACAGCAACTTTCTCCTTGTTTAGCCTGGTGAAACATCAGTGTGCTTGACTATAGAGTCACCTATGACTATAGTGTTGGGTGCGTTGTTATGCCTTATGGGCTGTGGTTGAGTGGCACATTGAGTTTGTGGGGTATGTGTCATTTGGGTTGTGTTGGGGGTGGAGGTTGCTTGCATTTCTGCTTTGGAGGTCTCTGTTGCTTGAGCAGATTTTTATTGAGAGCCTCCATGAATGTAGGTGTGTGTTTTGTGTTTCTATGTATGTGCTTTGGTGGTGTAGGTTTTGAGGGACTATGTGATGAGTGTGGTGTGGTGCCTTCTCCTCTTGACTGTCTAGTCCAATTTTGGGTGAAGAGAGCTTTGCTTCCAGTTTGACTATATAAGTGCATCTCTCACAGGTTGTAGTGTTGGGTGGTAGGAGGAAAGGGTTGTCTGTGTACATGAGGCAATTGATGCATTGCCCCAAGATGCCCAGATTCATCAGGAAGACAGGAGAAAACACTGGAAGCTGACCCTTACACATGCATGAATAGGTGCTTATTTATTAAATACTAGAAACTGTTTTCCTCTAGACAAGTGAGGAAAGTTGAGTGCTGTAGTAATTTGTAACTTATTTAGTGCTTACAATGAGTTCTGAACAAGTGCTGAGCTCAAAGAAACAGATTTGAGTGTTAAAACTAAAAAAAATGGCTAGTTTTAAGGGAAAATTTGAAGAGCAGACTTTATGGCGCCGGCAATAGTTTAACCCTAGCTAAGCGGCGATGCATAAAGTGTATTTTTTTTTAATATAACAGTAGCAAATGAGAAAACTGATTTAAACCAATTAACCAATAACAAGCTAAAAACTGAGCCCCGTTCCAGCAGTCTTCGATCAGCAATCTTCGATCAGACACATTCTAACTGCACACTCCTACCACTAGGGTGCAAGGGAACCTTCTCCAAAAAAATGGCCTGGATTAGTTCTCAGGTTATACAAACAAAGCTAGGTTCAGCAGGTCTGAATCTAGTCTATGCTACAGCAAACAAGGCGTACCAGTTTCGGACAGAAGCAGTTCAAATAAGCAGGCACAATAAGACTTTAACCAGAAACTCCCAGCTCAGAAGGGCAGAATTTACCCTCCCCTCCCCTCCCACAAGAGTGCAGACCACTGTAAAATAACTGGCCCGAAGCCCAAGTGCTTAAACCAGAACTAAATTAAACAACTTTAAGTGGTATTCTGTAAGGAGCATGTTTTGCATTATTTACTAGACATCCAGATAAACTGTCTGGGCCCATGGCAGAGGTATTTTTGGCTACTGGGAGCAGAACAATTAGGACATGCTCATTGAGGAAAGTAAGAAGTATAAGGAACTAAGGGATTTGTAGAATTTAAATAACTTTCTGCTTTAAAGTTAGAACAAAATGTATCTACAAATAAATTGGCAATGGTGTCATTCTTAAATCGTTTATATAACATTGCTGGAGGTCATTTGCTACATTTCTGATTCAACTATGAAGGCTAATTGTGAATATTCAGGATTTATAATTTCTTTGAAAAAATAGCACTACTGTTTCTTTTTGAGCTTTCTAGCTTGCCTCTTACATTTCATGTTTAGATCTTTCTCATGTCATTGGCTGTCACTACCTCTTCAGTAATAGTCCCTAAAATCCTGCAGTAATACATACATATATACCTACAGCCTGCCAGAATAAGACTATTGATCTGTCTTGTCTGGTTGTTGTGTTGGTGCTCTGCAGCTGCACTCTGCTGTGATACTCTAAGGTATCCATTTGCTGTGGCTGCACTGTGCTGCGATACTCTAAGGTATCCATTTGCTGTGGCTGCACTGTGCTGTGATACTCTAAGGTTTCCATTTGCTGTGGCTGCACTATGCTATGATACTCTAAGGTTTCCATTTGCTGTGGCTGCACTATGCTATGATACTCCAAGGTTTCCATTTGCTGTGGCTGCACTGTGCTGTGATACTCCAAGGTTTCCATTTGCTGTGGCTGTATTGTGCTGTGATACTCCAAGGTTTCCATTTGCTGTGGCTGCACTGTGCTGTGATAGTCCAAGGTTTCCATTTGCTGTGGCTGCACTGTGCTGTGATACTCCAAGGTTTCCATTTGCTGTGGCTGCACTGTGCTGTGATACTCCAAAGTTTCCATTTGCTGTGGCTGCACTGTGCTTTGATACTCCAAGGTTTCCATTTGCTGTGGCTGCACTGTGCTGTGATAGTCCAAGGTATCCATTTGCTGTGGCTGCACTGTGCTGAGATACACCAAGGTTTCCATTTGCTGTGGCTGCACTGTGCTGCGATACTCCAATGTTTCCATTTGCTGTGGCTGCACTGTGCTGTGATACTCCAAGGTTTCCATTTGCTGTGGCTGCACTGTGCTGTGATACTCCAAAGTTTCCATTTGCCTCATTGTTGTTTGAAAGATTCATTGGTTTTGCTTTGTAACACACATTCTTGGAGCTCATGCTGTTCAAACACAAACCTATTTGTGAAGAAATGTTCCTTATATGCAAATAAACTGTTCCTTTAAAAGTATTTTGTGTATTTCCTACTTCCCGATATCCTTTAGCCTTAACTCTATTCTTCTACAGATTACATTGATTTCACTACCTATTCATATCTCATTCCATGGACTGGATTCAGAAAATGCTGATGCATTGCACCAAGCAAATTTTGAAATGAGAGGCCCACATGCAGATTGTGTGCAATTCAGAAAACCTGGCTACACAATGTGGCTAGGCCGAATAATGTGGTTGGCCATGCGATATGCTAATAATGAGGTACCAAGTATGATAATGAGGCAAAACAAAATGGAATAACTTCTCATTGCACAAAAATATTTCTTCATCTCCTGTTGCAATAGTGTGGACAAGGCATCATCTGTGCAACTGACAGCCCACACACATGGGGAATAGTACTGTCACCATTAATGTGACATGAAGAGATGCAATCCTGACCTCCTACACTGATGGGGATATGAAGTTAAGTATCAGGCACTACCTGTGTACCAAAAGCACATATGATATATTAGGTTATCTCTTAAACTGCTACGACATAGGTTCATAGTTTCATAGGTAGGTACTAGGCTATCGGCCCAAGGGCCTTAGTAAGCCTAGCCAACAAGGTTTCCTGGCTTATGCCACCCAAGAAAGTTAATTTCCTATGCCACTGTCGAGCAGAGCCACAGAAGTGATTCCCGGGGTGTATTTCCTATTTCCCATCCACTCATCAAGATTTTTCTTGAAGAGTGCTAATGATGAACTTTGCTTGACATAGATGGGTAGCTTGTTCCAGAGTGTAGGAAGTCTCTGGGACAGGAATCTATCCCTACAGCATGTCCTGTTTATTGTGGGGACAAGGCTTAGGTCCCTAGAGCATGTAGCTCAGAGAGACTGGAATTTCTTAAGGTGTAGCATGTCCAACAACTCTGGGTTTAACATAGCTTTATATGTTAGGCAGAGATCTCCTCAGAGTAGGTGATATGCTAGAGAGAAAAGCTGGAGTTTTTTTGAGATAGTCAGTGTAGGGCATCTGTTTGAGGTCAGTAATCCTCTTTGTGAGGTACTTCTGTGGCCTTTCCAGCTGCTGCAGATGCCTTGTGAGGTACATTCCAAAAGGGGCATTGTACTCTATAATGGGTCTAATGAGTGCCAAGTAGAGGGGAACAATGACCTCTTTTTTCCTGGATGAGAACCCTTTTGTGATGAGCTGTGCCACATGGAAGGATTTCCTGACTACTGTGGTGATATGATTATCAAAGGAGAGACTACTGTCCACCTGGGTCCCAAGGTCTCTTATCATGCATTTGGCATTAAGTAGACTGCAGTTTATGTGGTAGTTCATTGGTACAGAGTTTTTACCAAAGAGGATGACAATGCACTTTTTGGCTTTGAGCTTGAGGCCATGCCTCTTACACCAGGCATCTGTCTCAGTGAGGCCCTTCTGTAGGATGTCCACATCATTTGGGGACTCAAATTTGGCTCCTAGTTTGCAGTCATCTGTGAACTTCATTAGCCAAAGGCCTTCTGTGTTAGCCTGTACTTCAAAGAAGTAGATACCAAACAGGAGATGCCCCAGGACTGAACCCAGTGGTACTCCACTTGTCACTGGTTTGAAGTCAGATTTGGAGTCTGCAACTTTTACAGTGTGGGTTCTGTCAGTGAGCCATTTGGCAACCCACCTTGTGATGTAGGGATTTATACCTAGTTTAGTGAGTTTAGCTATAATTCCAGAATGGGGGATGGTGTCGAAAGCCTTGGTGAGGTCAAGATAGGCTGTGTGAACCACCTTACCCTCGTCTACAGTTCTGGTGACTGCCTCAAAAAAGTCGATCAGGTTCAGAAGGCATAATCTGCCTTTCACAAACCCGAACTAGATGGGGTTCAGAGTTTGTAGGTTACCAATGTCTTAGTTTATGAGTTCCATGATGATACATTCCATGGCCTTGTAGACCAGGTTCATCAGGCTAATAAGACAACAGTTCCCAGGATCAGTGGTGGCTCCCCCTTTGTGAAGTGGGATAACTGTTGCTGTGCACCATTCAGTGGGCACAAAGCCTGACATGAGACTATGACTGAAGATGGTGCTTAGGTTGGAAGTGAGGTCATTCTGAAGTTCATGTAAAACGCAGTCTGGGATGTTGTCTGGTCCCATGGATGCTGTGTTTTTTGTTTTAAAGAGTGCAGCTTTTAACTGCATAGATGTGATTACAGCGACTCTGCATTTTTCCTGTATAGATATGGGCCCATTAGGGGGTGAGAGTTAGCACTGAACCTATCTGCCAGGATGTTGACAATATCAGTTGGTTCTGTAATTTTCATGCCATTGTGCTGTAACTCAAAGCAGATCTGGGTGTTGCCATTGAGATTCTTGACATAGCTATAGAATGCTTTGTAGTTGCCCTTAAAATTAATGGTGATTTTGTTTTCGTAGCTAGTTTTGGAGGATCTTATAAGGGATCTCAGCTTCTTACTGAGGCTGACCAGACAGCTCCTCCACTCATGGGATTTTACTCTCTTTTGCAACAGTTTCTTCCTTCTGTTGTAGAGTTTGTTTATGGCAGATGACCACCAGATTGGCTTCCTTTTTTTTGGAGGATAGCGTCTTGGTTCTGTTTGGGATAGCATGATCCATGCACTCATGTAAGTGCTTATAGAGTGCATTTGTGTAGGATTCAGCAGTTGTAACTATATTGTCCATCTGCACGGGTGTCATGAAGTTCACCACTTCTGTCCTAAGAAGCATGGAGTTGGCTTTGGAGAAATTTTTTACTGTGGTTTCCTTAATGGTGGGTGGGGGCGGGATGCGGATATCTAGGATGATTAGCTTATGGTCGGATCTGACCAAAGAGGAGTTGGTTTCAGGTGTGGAACACCGGTCATTCATGTTGGTATTGACTAGGTCTAGGATATTGTTGCCCCTG
Organism: Protopterus annectens; assembly: GCF_019279795.1. Classification (NCBI taxonomy): domain Eukaryota; kingdom Metazoa; phylum Chordata; order Ceratodontiformes; family Protopteridae; genus Protopterus; species Protopterus annectens. The sequence goes on from NC_056746.1 coordinate 662,948,304, forward strand.
GTGGGGGTGTGGATAAGTTGATCTAGGGCATTGGAATTTATGAATTCCAGAAAGCATTGAGCAAAGAAGTTGGTACATGAGTAGCTTTCCCAGTTAAAGGTGGTGTAGTTGAAATTGCCCATTATTAGGGTGTTTGGTTGAACCCTAATATTTTTAAGTATATCAAGAAAAGAGGAGTGGGAATCCTGGGGCATGATGGGGGATCTCTAGCAAGCTACAATTTGGATTGCAGTTTTGTCCAGAGTTAGTTGCACTTGGATAACCTCAGATGCATTATGCTGCGCAACTAGCCTGCAGGTGTGGGTATCCTTAATGAATATGGACACATCTCCACCTTTGGTGTTCTGGTCCAGGTTAGATGGCCAAAAGGTGTGGTATGAGTTATAGCCTGGTAATGCAGGGGTGCTCTCTAGAGCCTTGAACCAGGTCTCAGTCACTGCACAGATATCGATGGTCTCCATTTTAAGGAGTGCCTCGAGTAAGTGCATTTTGAGATTTAGACTGCTAGCATTGAGTACCATTGCCCTCAGTTTTTGCTTGCTTGTTCCTGTTACGGTGGTGAATTTGTCGTTTGAACCTTGCCTAAAAAAGACACTATAGTGGTGGCAAGAGCCTTAGCCAGTATTCAGAATCCCAGGGGTGACAGGGGCAGGCCATCTCTGGCAAAGTATCGTGGTCTGTCGACCATGTTGTCCCAGGCAAAGAGATACTGGATCCTCTTAGAATGACACCAGAAGCTTAGCCAATTGTTGAAGTCAATCATTTTATCCTTGTACTGTGGTATCATTCTGGGTGAAGGCAAGATGTTACTCAGGGCTAGGGTCATACCTGCCTGGCTACAAGATCGGAGAGCTCTTCAATGTCTCTTTTCATGTACTCCAGGGAAGTACATCTCAGGTCATTCACACCAACATGGACAATGACAGAGTTATATTTGTACTTGTTGTTGAGTGACCTGAGTGAGTGGGTTATGTGGCGGATCCTGGCACCTGACTGGCAGCTGACAGTAACCTTCTCCTTGTTTAGCCTGGTGAGTGGAACATCAGTGTGCTTGACTATAGAGTCACTTATGACTAGTGTGTTGGGTACGTTGGTTTACCTTATGGGCTGTGGTTTGTTGCAACACTGAGTCTGTGGGCTATGTTTCATTTGGGTTGTGTTGGGGGCTGAAGGTTGCTTGTGTTTCTGCTTTGGAGGTCTCTGTTGCTTGAGCAGATTATTATTGAGAGCCTCTGCGAATGTTTTTGTGTTTCTATGTGTTGATTTTGGTGGTGTAAGTTTAGTGGGACTATGTGATGAGTGTGGTGTGGTGCAAGTGTTTACCTTCTGTTACTCAGTTTACTCTTTTTATATGTAGAGCATGTGGAGACATTGAAAGTCATAGGCTGGTGCACAGGACCAGACTGGAGCATCTTGGAGAACACTGGAGTGAGAATACATGCCTTCATTAAAATGTCTGGCTTTTAATACTACCACTAGTAGGCATGCAAAAATAGTTGTATAACTTTCAGGTGCCATGTTACATCTGTCATAACTAGCATAGCTCAAATGTAGTAATATGGCTGTGAAAGTTAGACTTGTTTCTGCATGCCATTTCCTATCTTGGTGTCTTATGTCTCACATTATGAGGATGGCTGTGGGCTCAGTTTCTTTACCACACAATAGTGTTATCATAGAAAAAATGTCATGAATATTCCTCTGTCCAGTCGTATTACTGTAGTAGTGCAGGGACCATATGTGTAAGAGCAGAATTCTTATTTTCTTGGATTTTTCTCTATATACAATAGAAATTGTGGTCTTTTGTCTATCATCTGTGACTGAAATATGTATGTTTGAGCAGCATGTTTACTTTGTATGTGTACATTATCTTCTGACATCACCTTATATCTCTGACTTCAGGCACATGTTGGTCTGGCTAAATAGCTGCTACCAGTAATCTTCTATTGGTCAGACTGCATATTAGGATGGCTTTGGGTTCAGGCCCCCCTACAGACACACACACACACACACACACACACACACACACACATATATATATATATATATATATATATATATATATATATATATAGAGAGAGAGAGAGAGAGGATTCACAGATCCTTGTGTTGAGGCACAGTAATTTTCCAGCCTTAGGAAGGTAATACACCTACCTCCAATAAGGAAAAACAGCAGACCATAGACCAAAGATTTTCAATAAAAAGGTCTGATTTCTAAACAAGTTATAATTGCTTGATTACTCTGAAGTTTCAACAGAGCTTTTCTACAGTGAATGTTTTTTTTTCCTGATTTTTTTAGGATTCTCAGCCAGCAGCTTTATTGCTCAGAAGTACCAGTTTTCCTATACACACATACAAACAGGTTTATAAAATTTCTGATTGTGTACTTCTATTAAAAGTGTATTCCTTTTAACTGTATCATCAACATAGTTAAGGATTCAGTTTTCATTGTTTGTATTTCTTTTCATCCATCCTTGTTGTCACTTTCCTTTCTCTAACATACATTTATTTTATTCACTGTTTTGCTTCTCTCCAAGTATTTTACTATTATATGCACCAGGACACCAACCTGCATCCATCCCACTGACAAGGCCATTCGGCTGCCCACAGGTAGCAACAGCAGCAACAGTGCCATCACCACAACCAGCAGTGGAAGTACGCAGCACATGTGAATTCCAGCCTCTCACAGCTGCTTCCACACCTCCTGCTGTACTTCCACTACATGCATTAGGCATCCCTGCACTAGGTATCCCTGCACTAGAGGCCAGTATAGAGTTATCCACTGGTACTAATGTGAGTGAAATGACATCTTTGTTGCACATCGGCAACTGGAAAACCTTGTGGGAATCTCATCTACAGAAGGTTCAATGCCAGCCCTGGCCTTATGGAGACAATGCTCTGGTGACTCATTTAGTCACATCCCTTACCCAGCTCTGTCTCCATCTTCTGAGCCAGGACCCAGTCGTGAGAGTACCCAGGGTGACAAGTAATCTTTCACAGGATCTTCCCTTGAAGAGACTGCATCTACGATCACCCATTCCCATCCCCAAATCTGGTGTTTCACTCCCTTTTGTGTCCATGCCTACCCCTGATAGTTTTACAATCCTCCATTTACCAGTGACTTCTCTCCATTTGTCTTATGTCTTCTTTACCATAGTGCTCTACTCCCTCATTCTGTTAGCCCACTACCTGTCAGTCATGTCTGCTTTTCCTTACTACCTACCTTCCTACGCCTCTTACTTTCCTTCATTCTTCCCAATTTTTCCTTCTCTTACAACAACAAAAATAAATAAATAAATAAAAATCAGCATCTGTGTCCCCCCTCCAAACTGTTTAATATCTACAGAATGTGTAGATGTTTGGCTCAAATTTTTGGCATCAGCATGCCTTTTTGTAAGGCAACAAAATCTGAAACTCAAGCTTCTGTCATTATTTAGTGACTCAACCCTTAATGATTTACCAGAAAAACACACATTTTATGAGTAACAGAACAAATCTATGAGGCAAAAACCTGGACATTCTGCAGAAATCAGGGCAGTTAAGAGGTATGCCCCTATACCAGCTCCATCCTGCTCATACCTTATTTGCTCACACTCTGTTCTACCCTCTGCTTGCTTCCTCTTTTATCTATGTCCTATGAACCCATTCCAAACTTTTAACCTGGTCAAAATAGATAAACACACCACACCCATGCCCCATAAAAGTTTCTAAATAACTTTTTTGCGGTCCCTGTGTGATGGATTAGGGACAGCAATGTTGATGCCCACGTACAACTGACAAGAAATGACAGCGTACATTGTATAGAAACAATGAAGTTCAATCAATGTCATATATTCGCCTCACTTGTTATCGGTTGTGCAAAGGTGCTGATTGCCTATGTGCAACAGCTGGCAAATATGAAACAAAGTAAAGCTTGTGCCTTTAGTCTGAATGCTCTGATGGATCAACTCATTCATGAAGGGATTTTTATAGCGTGCTATTGCACAAGTGGAGGGTTCAAATCTCCTCAAGGTTATATGTTTTCTCTATTTCTACTCTGTAAATGTGTAACAATCACCTACTATATGATTTCCTGACATTTGCATTATCAGTGTTTCTATAGCTCACCTTGTTTATGTACTCGCTGATGGAATATCACTCAACCACATTATAGGTTCAAATCCCATGAGGCTTATCTTTTCTGTTTACTGTTTTCAGTCTATAAATGTGCAAAATTCACCTGAAATGCTCTTCCTAGTACCATCAGTGCAAGTGCTTCTCTGATGCACCTTGTTAATGTACTATATAGGCCAATATAGTCAAACAAAATCATATGTTCAAATCCTTTGAGGTCGGTCCTACATCTTCAGTTTGACTCCTGCTATGCCTCAGCATCTTAAGTACCAAGTATAATGTAACAAGACAGAGATGATGGGGCAAATCCCCTCAGGGATGATTTTCTTTTATAACATTCACATTATAGTACAGGTACACTGATCAAACTCTGGTGCTGTCAGGACTAGCGTATGTTTGAACATCATTTTACTTTACTGTATCCCACTTATCATATCCGAGTCTCATATTCTAAGTTCAAATATTTCATATTAATTTAGGTGAGTTTGTCATAACCCCTTCTCTGTTGAGGTCTGCATCCCTTCTTTGGTCTTTAGCTTTCCTTTCAGTCCTCAGACTGTTTCTGTTGTTTCTTATGCCCTGTTACCACCTCTACATCTACATGCCACACTTGGCATGTTTGACTTATTTTCTTCCGCTGTGCAGTTCTTTGCATGTCCATTGTCTTCAGTTACAATAAGACATCAGCAATGCACTTTATCATGTGTGAGCAGGTGTGTGTGTGTGTGTGTGTGTGTGTGTGTGTGTGTGTGTGTGTGTGTGTGTGTGTGTGTGTGTGTGTGTGTTTGTGTATGTGCAGCCTCATAATGATCAATGCAGACACTTCTGCATGGTCAATGTTTACTGCAGCTGCTTGTACTTTACTCTGGCTGCAATGGTGGTCTATTTTCCTGCAACCTTCTACTGCAACTGTGATGAGAAGTATATTGTTGAGCACACTGACCTGGCCACATTCATTACTAATAAGTCTTGAGCTTCACCGTGCACACACAGTAAACAGTGATGATTTGGTTGAGTTCATGGACATGATGTCTTTAAATTCCTGTGTATGTTTTTCTTCTGTATCACATTATATTGATGTTTTATGAAGTATGGAATGGGAGTAATAGCAAACCAGTTCAAATGACAGAATTAATTTAGGAAAAAATGTTTATTTATTAAATTATACATTTTAATTACAGATTAAGAAGGCCTCTGAAGGCACTATAGCTGCTCCCACTTAAACCTGCTAATTTATTTCTTGATTAGAGAAATAACATGCATTTAATGAAGGTAATTAGTATGTACAGTATATCAAATTGTACTGTAAAGTAAACTCTGGATGAATTATATACAATATCAGCATGTTTCCTGAAACTTCATAGGAATTTTAAGCATATGAATTATCTTTATAGGAATATGCAGTGTAAACATACTTCATGATGATGAAGTATGCTTTCATGATGCTTATGTTTGTAATTATGTTTGTAAGAGTGAGTTCAAATTCTGTATTTGTTTGTATGGAAATGTAGGTTAGTCTACACATTAAGGCAAATTACAGCTCAGGTACCTAACATGGTCTTGAAACTGAGGCCACAGTTTCTCATGTTGAATCTACAGGACACTTTATTTTGTGACGGGGGAGAAACAGACCGAAATTCTATTATATTTAATATACAACTTAAAGCAGGTTACTAAAATAAGTTTGGATATTTAGTGGAATATTTTGTTATAAGGTAACAATATTTGTAATGCATTTGGTAGGCTAAAGATTTCATAGTCAAAATCAGTCACTAAAGGATAGAGTGGTACATTAAGGGACATTTAGAAAGCAACAATAATTTAAATTTAAATTTGTTTTGTGTTTCCTTGTCAGAATGGCTACATTTTATGGAAGCGAAAGATTACATTAAGTTGTTTGTAGTACAAGTTATTAAGAATAATGAAATAATGTGATTAGGATAAAAACATTAAGGCTTGAAACCAAATGTGGCACTTAAAGCTTTATAGTTAATACTTTTCCTGATTTAAATTATCAGTATTGAATTTCACCTTATCTTAGTAAGAACTGAATTGATTATTTTTACTGTTTTATTAAAGAGTGTTTGTGATTAAACAATTGTGTGAAATCTATGAGGACTATAGCTCCATTTATATATAGGATCATAGGATCATAAGAAGTTACTAGGCTAATGGCCCTAGGGTACCTGCAAGCCTAGCTATGTTCTACCTTTATTTCCATGATCAGCACCTATTGCCTCTGTCCAAGAGGGACACAGATGGAACCCTGGGGTGAATTTATAGTTACCCATCCAATCATCCAGATTGTGTTTGAAGAGGGCCAATGAGGTGCTCTGCTTGACATGAAGTGGGAGTCTGTTCCAAAGATTTGGTAATCTCTAGGAGACAAATCTGTCCCTCCAGCAGATTTTATTAATGTCACATACCAGGTTAAGGTCTTTAGAGTGAGTAACCCGTGTACCATTTGACTTACGGATATGCAACATTTCTAATAAAGCAGGGTCAGAGATTGCCTTGTATGCAAGGGACAGATCACCTCAGAGTAGTCTGTATGAAACAGAATAAAGTGACAGTGATTTCAGATGGTCCACATAGGACAGATGCTGAAAACCTTGAATTTTCCTTGTGAGGAACCTTTGTGGGCTCTCTCCAATTGCCGCAGGTGCTTGGAAAGGTACATACCAAAAGGGGCATTGCACTCAATTATTGTCCTGATGAGGGAAGAGCACAGGGAGGTTATAACTTCTTTTTTTCCTGGAGGCAATGCTCTTCCTTATGAGATAAGCAATGCAGAATGCCCTTATTATCACTGTGGAGACATGGCGGTCAAAGGTAAGGTTGCTGTCACCTGTGCGTCCAGGTCTCTCACCACTGAATGCATCCTTAAGGTGTTGCTATTAATGTATTAGTTAGCAGGAACATCGGTCTTAGTGAAAGGGATGATAATACATTTTTTGCATTGATTTTAAGGCCATGACTTTGGCACCAATCATTTGTTTGTGTAAGACCCTCTTGTAGGATGTTGACATCATTTGGAGATTCTATGACTGCTCCCAGTTTGCAGTCATCAGAAAACTTTGTCAGTCACAGACCTTTAGTTTTAGCTTGTACTTTGGAGAAATAGATTCCAAACAGTAGAGGTCCCAGGACTGATCCCTGTGGAACATCACTGGTTACGGGTCTACTGTTGGAGGTGGATTCCCCTATTTTGACTATATGGGTTCTATCAGTGAGCCGGTTAGAAACCCATCTAACGATATAAGGGCTGATACCTAGCTGGGCGAGTTTATCAATGATGCCTGAGTGGGTGATAGTGTCAAATGCCTTGGCTAAGTCTAGGTAGGCTGTATGCACAGATTTCCCATCTCCAGGGCCTTGGTAACTGCCTCAAAGAAGTCCACCAGGTTTAACAGGCATGATCTCTCTTTGACAAATCCAAACTGTAGGATCAAGTGTTTGGAGATTACCTAGATCTTTGTTGATGAAGTCATGATGATTCACTCCATGGTCTTGCAGATAAGGCTAGTCAGGCTAATAGGGCTATAGCTCCTGAGGTCAGTGGAAGCACCATCTTTGTGCAAGGGAATAACAGTGGCCATCTTCCATTCAGCTGGGACGAAGCCGGTGCTTAGACTATGACTGTAAAGAGTACCCAATGGTGTCGTAATTCTTGGTGGAGTTAATGTAGGATGCAGCCTGGGATGTTATCAGGTTCCATAGATGCTCTGTTTTTGGCCTTAGAGAGGGCATTTTTGAACTGCTCTTTATTGATACAAGGTAAGGAACAGGTGGTAGGGATGTCATGGAGTACATGTGGAGGGGACAGGGGAGTGAAGTTTTCACAGAATCTGTCAGCCAACAGGTTAGCTATGTCTACCAGCTCAGTATATTTGGCATTATTAACTACCAGTTTGGTGCAAATCTGTTCCTTTCCTTTTAGGTTAGTGGTGTAACTAAAGAATGCCTTATGGCTGCTCTTAGTTGAGGAAGCTAATTTAGATTCATAGTTTGCTTTGGAGCACTTCATAAGAAGTTTTATTTGCTTGATTAAGTGGAGAAGGAAGTGTTTCCAGTTTAGAGCTCGCTTCCTCTTGGTCTTAGACAGCAATTTCTTCCTCTTATTGTAAAGCCTGTTAATGGCAGTTGTCCACCCGGCAGGTTTGCTCTTCCTTGAGGAGATTGTTTTGGTTCTATCAGGTACAGATGAGTCAATGCAGTTATACAGGTGTTTGTATACAGCATTGGTGTAGAACTCATCATAGTTGCCAGTTCCATCTGAGGGGTGTATAAAGCACTGGTGTAGAACTTGGCATAGTTGGCAGTTCCATCTGCTCTCTCCTTTTTAATGGTGATGAAAAGTTTTACCAGAAATGTTCTTCTTGCGTAATAAACCAGTTGCTGCAATAAACCATTTGTTCAGTGAGGTGTTTGTTGCCTTGTTCATTGTTACTCTATAACCTCTTCAAACTTTAATTCAGTCTTGAATTATTACTTCCATACAGGACACTATATATGTATTGCTGTTAAATCTGAACTGACATCTGTCATCCATTTTGCTATGCTATTTAAACTCCATTTCAGGTATATATGCTCATCCTGTAATATTATCCTTCAAATAAATTGTCATCTTCCAGTAGCCTAGCTGTGTCCCTGCAGTACATATACATTAAAAAAGAACATATATTGGATAGTACCTTTTAATTCTGACACTTAAATGATCTTATTCATTAGGCAGCTTAGACAATCCTCTCTGCATCATCTCTGTCTGTCCTCTGATTATTTCTCCAACTACTGAGTCACTTTTCCTATAACTACAACCTCTCATACCTCTCAACCTACAGATATTGAAAATTGATAGAAGGGCTCTTGAAAAGGAACATCCGACATGGATATCTAATTTGAATAAAACATTAATACTAAATATCTCATAACTCATCTTGTTCCAGTAGGAACACACATTAAAAACAGAAAACGACAAAAATGATGGAAAAATATAAGCATGTTATCAAAGAGACACTATAAAATATGTAGACTTTCATTAACTGAATTGCAAAATTATACTATACAACATAATCTGTATTTTGCTTCTGAAAATGTTGATACAAGATGTGTGTCTTCTTTCTTTAAATCATTGGTCACAATGTATGGTTTTCTGTGTACCAGACAGCTTCAAAAAATAATGCATGATAAGAGGATTAAGAAAATTGTATCAAGGGGAAAATCAAACTTACAAACAGGAGCATACCTTCAAAAATAGGTACATTATGTACACAGGTAAATCAGGCTTGCAAACAGGTATGTTCCTCCAACATATGGACAGTTGAGAGGTCCCTCCTTTGGCTTTAAATCAAGCAAGCTGTACTGGAAATGATCCCAAAAAGGAACAGAAATTGCGTAAAATTGTAAATAAAATGCTTTTAGTAAGCAAGAGTAAAAAACCCATTTAACATCCAATGGCATTTGGCTTTTGTATTGGCTTCCTATTGGTATGACAGCACTTTTTGACTGTTAATCTATGTTGGCTGTTATCTTGGTGGTCATTATCTCCCAACAATTCGACCAATAACTGTCCTACATTTCCTTTAGGATTTTCTTAGTGGACTTTCCCATCACTGAATTCTGAATAATCAGCCTATAGTTTCCAGAAACAATTATAACCCTGTCTTAAACAGGGGAACCACTGTGGTATGCCTCCAATTCTTTGTTACAATCCTCTCCCTCTTATTAGGGTGCATTGAATATTTATTTATTTATTTTACTTATTTTACATTTGTTTACCTGGATAGTCCAACTGGACACAGGTCCATTTACAGAAGAGGACCAGGGAGAAATGCTCCACAATTAGATTAACATCAACACGGTAATAAAACAATAATATAACAGTGATAACTGAGGTAAGTACAGACATAAAAAGTCTTATACAATCTAGTCTAAACAACAAACAATACATCAGCAGTAAGTGAGTAAATTTACAAAGATAGAGAGTCTCATACATCAAGCTTTAACACTGGATTAGTGAGATAGGATAAAAGAATAAAAATTCATATGATTAGACATGACATTATACAGTTTCAAGTTGACAGTAACTAACTGTAGCATATATACAGTAGCGATAGCAGGAAGGAAGGTATAGTGTGCTGAGATTGTGAGATTAATGTGATGCATGGGCATAGCCAAGTATTCATAAGATGCGATTTGAGAGCATTTTTGAAATGTGTGTTAGTGGGGGCAGAGGTCAGAGAAGGGGGAGGTTATTCCAGAATCTAGCTATGACATATGAAAAAAAGAGCTTTCCCTGAGTTGTTGTTAGCTTTAGAGATGCAGAGGAGGAATTTCTCAGTAGATCGGAGAGGATGATTAGTTCTGTATGGAGAAAGTAACTGGCTTAGTGCTGGGTTTTTTTCAGGATGTCTAACAATATTAAAGGCAATGACTAGATGGTGGTAAATGAGTAGCTGGGGAAGTTTGAGCCATCATGGTTCCCTTAGTGACTGACAGTGATGGGTTCTGAAGCTGGAGTTGTTAGCAAACTTGGCAATTTTATTGTAACATGATTCAAGTCTGGTGAGATCAATTTTTCTGACTTGGGTAAGAATTTGTGCGGCATACATTAGAGTGGAGAGTTGACGGGTTTGGGCTAGAGTGATCCGTGCCTGTTCTGAGAGGAATTGTTTATGCTTATATAGGGTTCCAATTTTTTGTGGACCTTTTTTATGGTTTGTGAGATATGGACATCGAATAGTAGGTCATTGTCAATTTCTACACTGAGGAGTTTGGTATGGACAGAGGAAGCTATGATGTTACCAATTTTGGAAGAGATTGAAAAGGATAGGGGGTAGGTATAGATTTGTTGGGGTGAAAAGTAGCAATTTTGTCCTACTGGGGTTTAGAATTAGTTGGATATCAATAATCCAACTTTATACAGAACTGAAGGATTCTTGTGTGAGTTGTTGTAGAGTGGAAAGCGATGGAGCAGAGCAGATAAGAGTTGAATCGTCAGCATACTGTATAAGGGAGGCATGCTGGGTGGAGGTGTGTAGATTGTTGGTAAATATGGAGAAGAGTAGCAGGCCTAAAATTGAGCATTGTGGTACACCTATTGTACTTGGGAGTAAAGGAGATCGTATGCCTTGCCATTTAACTGATTGCTGCCTATGACACAGATAGCTTTTAAGCCAGGCAATAGTTGAAGGGGCAAAGGATAGGGAGGCCAGGGAGTCTAGACGTTTGGAGTGTGAGACCATATCAAATGCTTTTGAGAGATCTAAAAATATTGCAGAAACAAAATTATTGTTATTTCTGTGAAGGTTGACCAGGTTGGTGAAAGAGAGGAGAGCAGTTGTTGTGTTGTGATTTTGCCAGAAGCCATGTTATGTGAAGGAGAGAAGATTGTGTGTGTTTAGAAATTTCATGACTTGAGAGTGAATACATTTCTCAAGTAGTTTAGATAAGGGGGATAGAATGGCAATAGGACAGTAGTTTGAGAATTCATAAGAATTGCCACCTTTATGAAGTGGTATAATATATGAAACTTTTCAGAGTTGGGGGATTTAGGCTTCCTGTATGGAGTGGTCGATGAGGATAGAAACTGGGTAAAATAGGGATTCAGCAGCAATTTTTAGGAATTTGGCTGGTAGACTGTCAGCTGCAAGTTTGGTTGGCTTTAGTTTTAGGAGGAGTTTTTTAATAGTGGAAGTGGGAACTGGTAAGAGAGCAAAGGAGGGGATATTGTCGGTGCATTTGGTAGGCATATGTGTATGATTGTTATTGGATAGCTGGGAGGACAGAGTTAGGATGGATTCTGTAAAGTAGCGATTAAGCTGGGATGCTATATATTTGGTATAGTTGTCTGAGGAGGGGGCTGAAGTAGTAATTTTTCCTGGTTTTAGAAGGGAGTTGATAGCATGTCAAAATGTTTGGGGGTCTTTTGAGTGTTTGTTTTGTATGCCAAGGAAATAGTTATTTTTGTCTAGCTTGGTTTGATTTTTGGCCTGATTTTTGAGTTGTTGGAAATTTTGTTTGGCTATGCTAGTGTTATCCCTTTTCCAGATTTTCCAAGCTTTATCTCTAGACTTTAATAAGGCTCTTGTGTCCCTACTCAGCCATGGTGCATAGTTTGCCTTGACTCTGATTTTTCTAATGGGTGCAACTTTGTTGAGGACATTTAAGAGAGTGCTATTAAAGTATTTGACAGCTTGGTCTAAACCTAGGGTTATTAGTGGTTTCCAGTTAGTTTGTTTTAGAGTAGCATTTTGCTCCTTTATGTTTAGTTTATGGTCATCTCTAACTTGTCTAAAGGTTATGGGCTTGGGTATGTTGGTGCGTTTGCGAAGGAGAAAAATGGGGAGATGGTCACTGAGACAATCTGGTAGACAAAGTGTCTCGTAGTTTTGTTTGGGGAAATTGACTAGTGTCCAATCCAAAATGGATTGTTTCTGGGTTCTTTTACAAACTCTAAAAGATTTTTGAATGAGTTGTGAAAAACCAAAGAGATTAATATGATTAGTGGGGTTGTTTGAATTACAGGCTATCCAGTCAGTATTTAGATCACCTAGTAAGATAGTTTCTTGTTGCAGATTCTCTGAGGTCCACTGTAATATTTCCTCAATAGTAGGGGAGTTGTTTCCTGGGGGAATATAACAGCAAAGAATATTAATTTTTTGTTATTGTTTAAGTATAAAACTGTACCTAAGATTTCGGCATTTTGAAACTCAGGAAGTGGGATTTATAGAGGTTTCATTTTGAGGTTATTTTTAAAGAAAATTTGCAATTCTGCCTCTCTTCTTACCTACTCTGTCTAGTCTTAAGATATTGTATCCTGGTGGGAGGATTTCTTCATTTTGGGTGTTGGGTTTTAGCCAGGTCTCAGTGATTGTTAGTATGTCTGGGGAGTAGTGGGTTATAAATGCATGTAGGTCAGGAAGCTTATTGGATATGCTCCTGGTGTTAATGTTGAGAATTTGCAGGTCAGAGTTTTGTTTGTTTGAGGGTGCGGTATTAAGTGGACCTGGATTTGGGTGTATGTCACCTGATATAAGTAGGCACTTTGGGATCAGTAGTATGTGTTTAATTGTAAGTATTATTTCTAAGTTGGATCTGAAAGATATTTTAGTAGTACATGATATAGTTATGTGGAATTCATGTATGTGTAGTATTGAGCTGTCTCTAAATAGTGTGGGGCTGATAGGAAATTTGTGTGTGAGTTTGTCTTTATGGAACTATGTGTAGTATGGAATAAAGTGTTTTCCAGTGGAGTGTTTGTGTGTATACAAGTGATGTTTGTTAGGTATGTGAGGGCTAGGAAGATATATCATAAGGTGATTTGTGATTTTTTTGTGGGAGTAGTAGTTTGGTGTAAGCATTGCTATGGTTTATAGGTTGGGGTAGATGTGAAAGCATGGCTAGTTGCTGCTTTGTGATTGTTTAAGGCAAGGAGCTAGATAGTGAGTGTGGGTTGTTTTAAGGAGTAGAGGTTACTGATTGGTTTAAGGTGTGATCAGGTGATGAGGGGGTAGAATAGAAGTAGTAGTAGTGGGGGTGGTTGGGAATTGGGGGCAGGGTAGGGTAGCAGAGTGAATCATAGGCAAACAGAGCAGGGCCAACCAGACTGTGACAGTTCAGAGCCAATCTGTATGCAGGGTCTGGGCAGAACAGTGAGAATGAGAAATTAATGGGTGTAAGTATATTACAAGTTCCCTACCAAATTCTCTTGTAACTTTAATTTGTTTTTTTTTTTTCTTTTGTCTTTTAGCGTAGAAGTATAGTTAATAGGTTCATAGGTTGATACTAGGCTATCTGCCCTAGGGCATTTATAAGCCTAGCCAGAGTATGTTTGGCTTTCGCCACCCTTTTAGATTAGTTGACTGTGCCTTTGTATAGTAGGTCACAGAAGGTAGCCCTTTTAAGGTTTGTTTACTGTACCTCTGTCAAGCAGTGACACAGAAGAGAGCCCAGGGGTAAACTTATGATCTCCCATCCATTCGTCAAGATTTCTCTTGAAGAGGGTCAGTGAGGGGCTCTGCCTGACATGGACTGGGATTTTGTTTCAGAGTGAGGGGAGCCTCTGGGATATGAATCTGTCCCTCCAGCATGTCCTATTTATTTCTGTGTTGAGGTTCAGGTCCCTGGAGAATGTAGCTCTAAGGTATTTACATTTCCTGAGGTGAAGCATGTCCATTAATTCTGGGTTGGACATGGCTTTATACATCAGACACAGATCGCCTCTGAGTAGGCGGTACGCAACTGAGTAGAGCTGGAGTTTCTTTAGCCGAACAGCATAGGGCATCTGTTTGAGCCCCTTGATCCTCTTGGTGAGATACTTTTGGGTTCTTTCCAGTTGCTGAAGGTGTCGGGTACGGTACATCCCAAACGGGGCATTGTACTCAATTATGGGCCTGATAAGTGATGCGTAGAGGGGCAAAATGACCTCTCTTGATCTAGATGTGAACCCTTTCATGATAAGGTGGGCTATATAGAAGGTCTTTCTAACCACTTTGGCAACATGATTGTCAAAGGAGAGATTGCTATCTACTTGGGTCCCCAAGTCCCTAATTACTTCTTCCATACTTAATGGATTACCACCTATGTGGTAATTTGTGGGCACTTTGTTTTTTCCAAAGGGGATGACTATGCACTTTTATTTGGCATTTAGCTTTAGGCCATGGCTCTGGCACCAGTTATCCATCTCTGTGAGACCCTTTTGGAGGATGCTTGTGTCAGTCGGAGAGTTGATTATAGCACCCAGTTTGCAGTCATCTGCCAACTTGGTCAGCCATAGTCCACCCGTGTTAGCCTGTACCTCAGAGAAATATATACTGAACAAGAGAGGTCCCAGGACTGAGCCTAGTGGGACACCACTTGTAACTGGTTTAGAGTCTGACATGGCACCTGCTATTCTGACCATGTGGGTTCTATCCCTGAGCCAGTTTGCAACCCATCTTGTGACATAGGGGTTGCTATTTAAGCTGGTGAGCTTATTTATGATGCCCGAGTGGGGTATTGTGTCAAAGGCCTTTGCGAGGTCCAGGTAGGCTGTGTGGACTACTTTCTCTTCATCTATGGCTTTGGTAACTGTTTCAAAGAAGTCAACCAGGTTCAAGAGGCAAGATCTGCCTTTAATGAAGCCGAATTGGGTAGGATCCAGTGTCTGGAGGTTCTTAATGTCTTTGTTTATGATTTCCATGATGGTACGTTCCATAGCTTTGCAGACCAGGCTAGTCAGGCTTATAGAGCAATAGTTTCTGGGGTCTGTTGTGGCACCACATTTGTGGAGTGGGATCACTGTTGCTGTATGCCATTCCTTGGGAACATATCCTGTAGTAAGGCTGAGATTGAACAGTGACTTTATATGAGGGTTTAGTTCTTCTTGGAGCTGGTGTAAGACGTAGCCCGGGACACCGTCTGGTCCCATTGATGCTGTGTTTTTAGCTTTGGAGAGGGCAGCTCTCACCTGTGCATCTGTGATCTCAGGAAGGCTACACTCTGTTGGGATAGACATTTGCTCTTTTGGGGGGGAAGGGAGGAGAAGTTTGCACTGAACCTTTCTGCTAGGATGTTGGCAATGTCTGTGGGTTCAGTGAATTTTTTGTCATTTTGCACTAACTCAGAGCATATCTGGGAGTTGCCTCCCAGGTTTCTGACATAACTAAAGAAGGCCTTGTGATTATCTTTAGTGTCTTCTGCAATTTTTCTTTCAAAGCTGGCCGTAGAAGATTTTATGAGGGATCGTAGTTTCTTGCTAGTACTGATCAGTGATGCCTTCCCTTTTTGAGATTTTGCTCTCTCATGTAGTAGCTTTCTCCTTCTGTTGTATAGCTTATTTATGGCCGCGGTCCACCAGACAGGTCTCCTGCCTTTGGAGGAGCGAGTCTTGGTTTTATTTGGGATAGCATGCTCCATGCATTCCTGTAGGTGTCCATAGAATGCATTTGTAAAGGATTCTGCATTTTGGGCCATATTGTCCACTGGCCCGGGGGCTTTGAAGGATTCCACCTCAGTTTTGAGAAGTGTTAAGTTTGCTTTTGAGAAGTTCTTCACCGTGGTTTCCTTGGCTGGGGGTGGGGACAGAATATGGATGTTCAGTGAGATTTGTTTATGGTCTAATCTTACCAATGAGGGGTATACCTCTGGTGTGGAACATAGAGACCCCATGTTGGTGATGACCAGATCCAGTATGTTTTCCCCTCTTGTGGGAGTGGTGACCAGTTGTTCCGTAGCATTTGAGTTTATAAATTCTAGGAACCATTGGGCTAGGGTGTTTGGGCTTGAGTAGTTTTCCCAATCAATGTTTGGTTAGTTGAAGTCACCCAATATAATAGTGTTTGAAGAGACCTTCATATTCTCCAGTGTTCTCAGGAAAGCCGAGTGAGGTTCCTGTGTTTGGGAGGGTGGTCTGTAGCAGGCTACAAACTGGAAGGCAGTTTTGCCCACTGTTAGTTGCACATGGATCGTCTCCGAAGCTTCGTGCAGTGTCACTAGCCTGGAAGTGCGGGTATCTTTGATAAATATGGATACTCCCCCTCCTTTTGTAGTTCGGTCCGAGTTTTGGGGCCGGAAAGCATGGTATGAAGTATAGCCTGGTAGTGCTGGGGTGCTCTAAGGAGCCTTGAACCAGGTTTCTGTTACTTCACAGATATCGATATTCTCCATACTGAGGAGAGTCTAGAATGCATGCATCTTGAGGTTTACACTTCTGGTGTTGAGCAGCATTACCCTTAGTTTTTTTTTCTTTGTGTTGTCTATGGGGGTAGGTTTGTCTTTTGAGCCTTGCCTAAAAAAGGTACTATGGGGGAGGCAAGAGCCTTAGCCAGTATTCAAAAACCCAGGGGTGACAGGTGCAAGCCATCCCTAGCGAAGCAACGTGGCTTGTCGAGTATGTTATCCCAGGCTGACAGACACTGGATCCCCTTTGAATGACACCAATACTTTAGCCAATTGTCTTTATACTGTGGCATCATTCTTGGTGAGGGTAAGATGCTACTCAAGGTCAGGGTCATACCGGCCTGGGCTACATGATCAAAGAGCTCCTGTACGTCTTTTTTCATGTAGTCCAGGGAGGTACACCTCAGGTCATTCACACCAGCATGGACAATGATGGAGTCATACTTGTACTTGCTTTGGAGTGACCCAAGTGCTTGTGTTATGTGGCGGATCCTGGCACCCAACAGGCAGCTTACAGTGAGTGTGTTGTTTAGCCTTAAGGGCTGTGACTGTGTGGCACACTGACTTTGTGAGCTATGTGCTAAGTGGATATTGTTTCATGGTAGGTGTTGCTTGGATGTCTGCTTTGGAGGTCTCGGCTGCTTAGGCAGATTTTTATTTAGAGCCTCCGAGTATGTTTTTGTGTGTTTATGTATTTGGTTTGCTGATGCGATAGATCTATGTGAGACTGGATTTGTGGTGTGTGTGCTTACCTTCTCCTCCTGACAGGCTGTGCCAGTTTGGCTATATAGTTGCATCTCTCACATATATTTGAGTTTGTTGGGAGGAGGAGAGGGTGGTCTGTATACATAAGGCAGTTGTAACATTGCCTCAAGATTCCCAGATTCACCAGCTGGACTGGAGAGTAAACTCAAAACTGACCTTTGGACATGCCTGAATAATATAGGGAACTACTTACTGACTGATCAGAAAGAACCAATAGTGAGCAAGTGCTTTGAAGGAGTATAAGAGGATGCAGTCCTTTAGTTTGTGTTTACCTATGAGATTACTTATACAAGCAAGTGCAGGGCTTTAGAATGAGAATAGAGTGCTTAATTAGAGATTTAGAGCAATTCTAAGGGAAAAAGTGAAGAGCAGACTTTGTGGAGCTGGGAATAGTTTAAACCTGTTTAAGCGGCGCTGCCTGACGCTGCCCTGTGTGCAAGACCATGCTAAAAGAGGGTTGCAGGGTTTTAAGAGATAGAGATCAAGGAGTTTAGAATTGACCCAAAATGGCCAATAAAACTACAGCTTCTAGGCAGTAACCACTCCTACAGGGACAGGCAGGCTGTTCAGTGTTAACCACTGCCACTGGTGAATACAGAGACTTCCCTTTAGTCCAAGCAAGCACTGGCCTCCAAGAAACTTACAAACAGTTCAGAACAGGAAATCTGTAACTGGACTTTCTTAAATTTCAGAAAGTGGGAAAAAAGCAAGGTTTTTTTTTCCTTTTTGTTTTAGTTTAAAGGTAGCAGAGATACACAAGTAGCAAAATAATCACAACAGTGCAATAAATGACCCCACACTTGACTGCTAGGCCAAAGTCAGGTAAAATGCAGTTTTAAGAGAAAAAAACAATTTTAAATTAAGTGCAACACAGGAAATGCCATAAACAGGCTCTAGATGTGTTCTAAATACTGTTTCTAATACAGATATAAACTTTAGCAAGCTGGAAAACGCCAAAAAGTTGGCGGCAAAGCAGTAATTCTTAACAAAAATGTAGAAGAAAATACTTAATATCTCAGAAGTGGCTCCTTTCTCCACTCAACGTTTTCTCCCCTTGGTAGGTGCTTCAGCAACAACTAACAAGTCTGGAAAGATGCCAAAACCATGAGGCAGCAGGGTTTTAAGAGATATAGATCAAGGAGTTAAAATGGCCAATAAAACTACAGCTTCTATGCAGTAACCACTCCTACAGGGACAGGCAGGCTGTTCAGTGTTAACCACTGCCACTGGTGAACACAGAGACTTCCCTTTAGTCCAAGCAAGCACTGGCCTCCAAGAAACTTACAAACAGTTCAGAACAGCAGATCTGTAACTGAACTTTCTTAAATTTCAGAAAGTGGGGAAAAAGCAAGATTTTTTTTCTTTTTTGTTTTAGTTTAAAGGTAGCAGAGATACACAAGTAGCAAAATAATTACAACAGTGCAATAAATGACCCCATACTTGAGTGCTAGGTCAAAGTCAGGTAAAATGCAGTTTTAAGAGAAAAAAACGATTTTAAATTACGTGCAACACAGGAAATGCAGTAAACAAGCTCTAGATGTGTTCTAAATACTGTTTCTAATACAGATATAAACTTTAGCAAGCTGGAAAACACTGAAAAGTAGGCAGCAAAGCAATAATTCTTAACAAAAAAGCAGAAGAAAATACTTAAAATCTCAAAAGTGGCTCCTTTCTCCTCTCAGCGTTTTCTCCCCTTGGTAGGTGCTTCAGCAACAACTAACAAGCCTGGAAAGATGCCAAAACCATGAGGCACCAGGGTTTTAAGAGATAGAGATCAAGGAGTTTAGAATTGACCCAAAATGGCCAATAAAACTACAGCTTCTAGGCAGTAACCACTCCTACAGGGACAGGCAGGCTGTTCTGTGTTAACCACTGCCACTGGTGAACACAGAGACTTCCCTTTAGTCCAAGCAATCACTGGCCTCCAAGAAACTTACAAACAGTTCAGAACAGCAGATTTGTAACTGAACTTTCTTAAATTTCAGAAAGTGGGAAAAAAGCAAGATTTTTTTTATTTTAGTTTAAAGGTAGCAGAGATACACAAGTAGCAAAATAACCACAACAGTGCAATAAATGACCCCACACTTGAGTGCTAGGCCAAAGTGAGGTAAAATGCAGTTTTAAGAAAAAAAAAATATTTTAAATTAAATCCAACACAGGAAATGCAGTAAACAGGCTCTAGATGTGTTCTAAATATTGTTTCTAATACAGATATAAACTTTAGCAAGCTGGAAAACGCCGAAAAGTAGGCGGCGAAGCAGTAATTCTTAACAAAAAAACAGAAGAAAATACTTAAAATCTCAAAAGTGGCTCCTTTCTCCTCTCAGCGTTTTCTCCCCTTGGTACGTGCTTCAGCAACAACTAACAAGGGGAAATTAGACTATTAGATTATTAATTCAATCAAAATGGCTGACACATTGTCCCATATTACACATAACTTACAGTGAGCACACTTCACAGAGAGGGGAGATGACTGGAAAAGAGAAATATTAGTGTGTTTTAAAGATGGTGCCATTGTTATCAGGCCCTTATATAACTTCTGTCCTATGCATTCCTAGTAGGAGAGGAGGGTATGGACTAATTGCAGGCGGAGTCCTGTGGGAGTGATTGACAGGTCTCTCAGTCAGATTCTGGAGAATGGGCAATTCAGACAAAAATAAACAATCAATTGACTCAAACTGCAGGTAAGTGATATGGAGAGAGTAGCAAGAGAATAGATGAACTTCAGTTATGTAAATGGCAGTACAGTTCAAGGGGGGATCTAAACTAGCACAAGTTAATTATTTCTGGTGTTACTAATATTGGGGTAGTGCAGTTTAGTTTGGAAGTGGATAGCTATTGCCATACAAAAATAGTCTAATATTGACTGGTCGCAGATGAAACTGGGAAAAAAGGCACAGTTGGATGTAAAAGCCATTAATAAAAATTAAAAAATTTGGCTTGTAACTCAGAGAGAGGTACAGTATCCAGCAGTATGTCATCAACTAGTGAATGAAATGGGGTCCATTTGGGATACCTTTTTGATCCCTTTGTCCTAGATACATACATGTACATATATGGTTTTCAAGTGACCTTGTGGCCACATACTAACAGTTTTTTAGATATCTCAGTTTATCGGGATAATGATTCAGAAGGGCATTGAAATTGGCTGAAGTATTTACTGATCTTAATTATTGGGTAGTTACCTATCTATTAACTACCATTGTTTTTTTCTCCTGCATTTTGCCTGTTACAGTCTAGATTTTTGCTCATATGAACTGACACTTTCTGTTGCTAACTTAAATACTAAATCATTTCTTGGTGATTTATATCAGTAAAATCTTTGTATACAAAGATTAATTCTGCTCTAGTGCGACTACAGAATAGAAACAAGATGTGAAATTTACTTAGGCTTTCTTAACAGGTGTTAACTTCCATCCTTCCGATACTTTTGGTAAATATTTATTCTATATATGAATTTATGCTTGCATATATAAACCAGACATCAATATTCCAAAGGAGGTTTGAAGAAATTGTTTCATTTCGGTATCAAAATACATAGAGAGAATTAGAACTGCAAATTTCTTTGTGGACAGCACACTAAAAGGATGAAGTAAATAGTGTGATCCATGTTTTTTTTATTATTTATTTATGTATTTATTGGTTTAATTTTTCCCCTTATTGCCTGCTTTTGTTCTTCTGTGTTGCAGCATCTTTATTAGATAGTTCAGTCCTACTACACAGTTTTAGTTTTAGGTTAATGATCCTTTTATATTGTTTTAGCTACCCTATTGTTTGCAAACAGTTATAAGTGTTTGAAACTCATATCTATTTAGCAAGATTTTAATAATAACTAGTATGATGGATTAGAAGTTATAAAGTTAGCAAGAAGGCAACCCAAGGAATACTGTTGGTAAAGTACCTTAATGTTATTAAACTAGAGAAGTGCTTTCTTGCTTAGTTAACTCAGAAAATCCTGTAATAGCTCTAGCAAGGTACTGGGAGCGTATTGGAGCCAGATTGCTTAAACAGCCAATTAAAAGAAAAGGTAACTTTGAAAATTAGGAGAACTGTTTATATGGTTTAAGTGAACTGACCTTCCTGCTTACAGGTTTCAAGATGTTATATGTAAAGACAAGTCTATGAGTTGTGGATTAGAACTTTGCAAGTGTAAATATATTTGACTTAGAACTGACTCTGGACTAAAATATTAAGTGAAGTTAACAACATAAAAGTCAACTACACAGACACCTTTAAATAACATCTACAGTATGTGTACATGATCTGTATTCAAGAATATCCCTACTATTGTTTTGCAATTTCTAGTCACTCAGAAAGATTACAGTAAGTGTACAAGTAGTCTACACTTTGCGATAACCTTTATGAATTCCCCTCAGTATTTAAAGCTGAAAAATAAAAATTAGAAGGAAAACTAAAAATTATGCAGAAGATGTGAGTTATGTTTGTGTTGTCTGTTCACTCAGACTGGTGTACACTTAATGTACACTTATTGTAGGTGTTAATTTATCCCAGAAATATCTTTTAAGTGTAGTTGTTGTTATACTTGCCATCTCTATGCCCAATGACTCTAATTTCAATACCGAACATCCTGATATTGGGCAATTTCAATTACCCTACCGTTAACTGGGAAAACTACTCGAGGACAAACTCCCAGGCCCAGTGCTCCCTGGAGTTCATCAACTCAAATGCCCTGGATCAGCTGGTAAACTCCCCTACCAGAGGTGAAAACATATTGGACCTGGTCATCACAAACATAGGTGACAGGTGTTCCACACCGGAGGTCAATCCATCACTGGTTAGATCAGACCATAAACTAATCGCTCTAGATGTCCACACCCCACCACCACCCCCAACTAAGAAAACCACAGTAAAAAACTTTTCTAAAGCAAACTTCACCTTACTTAGGACAGAGGTGATAAGGTTCACAGCCCCCACGCTAAAGGATAATGCTCCCCAAGATGCAGAAACCTTTACAAATGCACTCTATGAGCACCTACAAGTATGCATGGATCGTTCCATCCCTAGCAAAACCAAGACTCACTCCTTTAAGAGAAGTAAACCAGTCTGGTGGATCCCTGCCATCAATAGGCTATACAATAGAAGGAGGAATCTAGTTCAGAAAAAAGTAAATCCCAAGAAGGAAAGACATCCCTGATCAGTATCAGTAAGAAACTAAGGTACCTCATAAAATCATCCAAGGCTAACTACAAAAGAAAAATAGCCAAAGATTCAAAGATAACAACAAAGCCTTCTTTAGCTATGTTAAGAATCTAAGTGGCAACTCGCAGATATGCACTGAACTAGTGCCAAATAGCGCAAAATATACTGAACCTACTGATACTGCCAACATCCTGGCAGATAGATTCATTGCAAACTTCACCCCCCCACCCCCAAAAAGGCACACAACAATACCAGAAAAGTGTAGTGTCCCAGAAATCACAGATGCACAGGTGAAAATAGCCCTTTCAAAAGCCAAAGACACAGCGTCATTGGGGCCAGACGGTGTCCCAGGCTGTGTCTTGCATGAACTACAGAACGAACTAACCCCCCACCTAAACACGCTGTTCAGCCTCAGCCTCTCCACAGGCTACGTGCCCATAGAATGGTGCACAGCAATGGTTATTCCATGCCACAAAGGAGGGGCTACAACTGACCCTGGTAACTATCACCCCATAAGCCTGACTAGCTTGGTCTGCAAGGCTATGGAGCTCATTAACATTGACATTGGGAACCTCCAATCCCTAGACCCTACCCAGTTTGGCTTTGTTAAGGGTAGATCTTGCCTACTAAACCTGGTTGACTTCTTCGAGACAGTCACCAAGGCCATAGACAAGGGAAAGGTTGTTCACACAGCCTACCTTGACCTTGCCAAGGCTTTTGACACCATTCACCACTCAGGTATTACAGAAAAACTCACCAGCTTGAACATAAACCCCTATGTCATGAGATGGGATGCCAACTGGCTTACAGACAAAACTCACACATTAAGAATAGCGGGCTCCAGGTCCAACTCTAAACCAGTCACAAGTGGTGCCCTGCAAGGCTCGGTCCTGAGACCCCTACTGTTCGGCATATACTTCTCAGAACTACAGACAAACACAGGAGGACTATGGCTAACCAAGTTCACCAATGACTGCAAACTGGGAGCCATAATTGACTCTCTGGCTGACATGGGCATCCCTCAAAAGGGCCTTACTGAGATGGACACCTGGTGTCAAAGTCATGGCCTCAAGCTAAATGCCAAAAAATGCATTGTCATCCCATTTTGGAAAAACAAAACACCCACAAATTACCACATAGGTCACAGCCCGCTTAATAGAGAAGAGGTAATAAGAGATCTGGAGACCCAGGTAGATAGTAATCTCTCCTTTGAAAATCATATTGCCAAAGTAGTTAGGAAATCCTTCTATGTGGCCCATCTAATTGCTTAAGGGTTCACATTTAGAAATAAAGAGGTTATAGTGCCCCTCTACTCATCACTCATCAGACCCATCATAGAGTAGAATGCCTCATTTGGGATGTACCTCACAAGACACTTCCAACAGCTGGAGAGACCACAAAAGTACCTCACCAAGAGGATTACTGACCTCAAACATATGTCCTATGTAGCCCAACTGAAAAAACTCCAGCTGTACTTAGTGGCATATCGCTTACTCAGAGGTGATCTCTGCCTGACTTACAAAGCCATGTCCAACTCAGAATTGATGGACATGCTCCATCTAAAGAAATCCAAGTCATTGCGAGCTACGCACTCTAGTGAGCTAAACCTCACCACAACAATAAATAGAATATGCTAGAGGGATAGATTCCTGTCACAGAGACTCCCCATGCTTTGGAACAAAATTCCAAACTACATTTGGTAGAGCACCTCACTAACACTCTTCAAGAGAAACCTTGATGCGTGGATGAGTAACAGAAAATACACCCCTGGGATCACTTCATTTTCTCTACTTGACAGAGGATCAGTTAATTAATCAATGGGGCGGCAAAAGCCAGCACACTCTGGCTAGGCTTAAAAGTGCCCTCGGGCAGATAGCCTAGTGCCTACCTATGAACCTATATATCCTGCTATTTTAATTCCTGCTCCATCAACATAGCTGCTTCCCTCCTTCAAAACAACTCCACTATCCCCATTCCTCAGGTCCACTACATTCCCACTGATTCTACTGTTGTTTTTACTATAACTGTGTCAACCACAACCATCAAAAACTCCTCCTCCTTAAGCTTAAACCACCCACTTTAGCAGCAATCTTCCAGCCAAATTTATTAAACTAGCCACAGATGTCCAAGCAATCCTAATCTCCTTTCTCATCAATATATCCATAAATGACTCCCAATTTTTCAAAAACTGTACGCAAACTTACATATTGCTTCTTCCTAAATGTGGCAAATGTAACAATCTTACCATACTCCATTATCAAAGATATTGGGCAGATGTTCTCACTCACAATTACTCTGGCACTGTTTACACCAGAATTGACTCTCTAAGCATGGTTTTTGCCCTAACCACAGCACAACTGCCTTAGTATCTTTTCTTAATACTTTCAATCTATACTGTAATAATAATCTTTTAGTTTTTGTGATGTTTGCTGTTCTGTCAAAGGCATTTGACACTGTATCTCATTCTAAATGTGTCCATAAACTCTCTACTAATCCTATCAAATGATTCCATAGCTACCTAAGTAGCAGAATATAATCTGTCAAGTGGCGAACAACATATGCTTCTGCCCTTCTTGTTATCACAGATGTCCCTCAAGGCTCTATCCTGAGCCCATTGCTGTTTAAAATATTTGTTGATGATATCAATACTGCATCTGGTGCCTCCTCACTTACTTAGCATGCAGACGTCTTCACCCGTGTTTGCTATCCTCCATCCATTAATGAACTGCTAGCCAAAACCCACAAATTATAATCCTCAGTCAAACTCAGGCTACAGAAATATGACCTTAATAATCAATGCTAAAAAAGCCAAAAGTCATGCTCTTCCTACCTAGATCCATTCATTTCACACATACTAACTTTCCATTGCCTCTTCCAACAATATTATTTTGGATATTGTCCTAAATATCTAAACTCATTGGAGTTACTCTGGGAAATAAATTAAAATTCATCATCTATATATCCAGTGTCAAAGAAAAGACTCGTCAAAAAAAAAAAAAAAAAAAAAAAATATATATATATATATATATATATATATATATATATATATATATATATATATTTTGCCATGGGTATATGCAGTAGATATGAATGCATCTGAAAAAAAAGTGTTTTGATTTGTCTGCTCTCTCCTTACAGTTAAGTGGGGATTTGCATATTATTAACTGAATTATAAGCTTTACACAATCCCTTTTTTTGTTGTTCCATATCTGTGTTAAGGAGGACATAACATTTCATTCATCTGGAGTGTTTGCCAAGATACAGAATGAGCCTATTTTTAGACATTCCTTAAAAGCGACATAAAGTAATTTCCAAAATGAAGACCTTAGCAGGAAATTGTACAGTAAATCTTAGGAGACAATAACAGTGGCACCTTTTATATGACTGGTTGAAAGTGTAGAACATGTATTGTTCCTGCCCATGGCTATCTGCTTGCTAAACTTACATTTAAGTAAAGTCTATGAAAATATGCATCACGTAAAGCAGTACAACTAAAATCTATTACCTAAACAAATGTCTAAAGAAAGAAAGAAAAATGTGTTTTTGTCTATGCAGCTTAAATGACTCACTGAGAGAATGACATCTGGCATTTGTCTTTGGTGTTTAAGACAATATGAACATTTGAAGCAATATGAACAATGTGTGTATATATCCCCAAAACTACCTAAAACAGATTCATTCCTATGGTATTGTGAAGGAAAGGCATTTGTTTTTAAGAAAACTTTGCAACTTCACAAGGAGATGCGTTTTCTAACTCGGGCAACATAATAATCATTGTAAGCGAGTAGTATGTAACCTGTGATAACATATGGTAGTGAAAAATTGTTCATTTTCACTACAGGACATGTCTGAGAGATTTTGGACACTATCAAAGTATTTCATTTAAAATAGTTTAAATAAAATAATGGCTCTTAACTTTTTTCAGCAATGTTAGCTGAAATTGGATCATTCTTTTAAAGTACCTATAGTGTTGTATCATAACAGAGTTGTCATCTGATCCTTTTTATTGTACTTTTGCAGAGTGTGTTATTTCTAAAAGATATTATAAAATAAAGAAAGCGGGCATCAATTATACATTAAGCAAACTGGTTTACATACATTACAATACTAAAATACAAAATAATTTGCTTTAATAATTCAAGAGTGTTCTTATTTACTACTAAAATTAATATGTTTTTCTCCTCTGTTAATAATATTTAAACACTGTGCATATTATAATGGAAACACCAAAAAGAGAATTACATTTGCCATGGATTAAAGATGCTTGAAGGGTGTTTAATGCATATTAGCAACACAATGGCTTAATGCATAGCCAGGAAGATATCAAGATGGGGGTTAAAACAAGGCATGTAGAGTGCATCAATAGCTGGAGACGGAGTAGGAAGCAGGATAAGGTAAAGTTCTGGCCCCATATCATAGTAGGAGATAGGATGAAGCAGTTTGTAAAGGTAAAATAAAAGTTTGACCTGGAAGAAAACTTGGAATGGAAAATCAAGGAGTCACAGTACAATGGAGGAGGATAGAGGGGAATATCAATGGGCAGGGAACTATGACAGAAATAGTGAAGGATATGGATATCAGACATTGTGCGGGGAGGACAGTGAGAGAATTGCTGAAGGTAGGGAAAGAATGGCTGACAGGGGATGCTACGGAAAGGAAAGAATGAAAGAGGAACAATTGGGAGTTGGAATTACAAAAATCAATCAAAGAAGAGGAGGAAGAGAGTATTTTGATCCTACCAAGATATGTATAAAAGGCTCATAGACTAAAAATCTTCACTTGGAAATTTCACCACAAGTAGTTTTATACATCAGTGAGATTGTCAAATATTTTCACTAGAGTGGAAGAGACATATTGGAGATGCCAGGGGCTTTTGGTCACATGTTTTTGGTAATGTGAGAAGTTAACAGGATTCAAAAGCAAGTGCAACAGCTGATAGAATGAATATATCCTGTGGTGGGAGCATGTTGAAAAAAAAACATTTTTTGTTAGGGTAAGGGTGATCTAACTGAAGAGAGCAGAGAAATGATAGGGTTAATAATGATGATGGGGAAGAAAGAAATAAAAAAAACATGGAAAGAAAGAAAATTGTGAGGTGAGTGAAAGCAGGAAAGATGTATCAGGTTTCCAAAGAAAATAAATAAATGAGTAAAGAAAAAGAAGCAGAAATGTGTAGGAAGAAATGGAGTAGATAGGAGCAAACCACAGGAAAACTGAGTTAGCTGGGGGGGTGGATAAATGTTTAATATGGAAATATATAGTATGATAGTACTGGGCTAAGGGGAAGCCAACTGATATGGCTGACAGAGGTCACTCTTAAAGGCTGTAAAATAAGGATATTCAAATGGAGTTCAATGTAGACATAGTAAAGAGAAGGAGAGGAGGAGGAAATATTATTCCTGTTTTACATGTAGTTAGTTTTCTTTTATTATATTGGTGAAAAATTTGTTTTAGATACACAGAGTAATACTTGCTAAGACGTTAAACTTCAGAAAGTTATAAGCAATGCAAGTTTTGAGTAAGGGGTTAGAATGCAAACTGATTGTAACTGCTGGGACTCAGCCTGCTGGTATGGAATAAGGGAGATAAAGGGGTAGCAGCAGAGAATTTGTATGGACCATGCATGTGGATTACACAGATGATCATTGGAAATATAAAGTGGAACTATAAATAAAGTGTATTGACTTTCAAAAAAAAAATCAGGATCACGACTAGCCATAATCTATCCAACAATTACTGGTAAAGGAACAACAGCTGAGGACCCACAGTAATTGGCAGTCTCCCAGTGTGCACTACCTAAGCAAGGACTCTGAACCCTGTTTTGCCTGGACTCCTTACAACCAATAGGTCAGAAAGCCCTGGTAAAGGAACAACAGCTGAAGACATACAGTAATTGGCCGTCTCCCAGTGTGCACTACCTAAGCAAGGACTCTGAACCCTGTTTTGCCTGGACTCCTTACAACCAATAGGTTAGAAAGCCCTGGTAAAGGAACAACAGCTGAGGACCAACAGTAATTGGCCATCTACCAGTGTGCACTACCTAAGCAAGGACTCTGAACCCTGTTTTGCCTGGATTCTTTACAACCAATAGGTTAGAAAGCCCTGGTAAAGGAACAACAGCTGAGGACATACAGTAATTGGCCGTCTCCCAGTGTGCACTACCTAAGCAAGGACTCTGTACCCTGTTTTGCCTGGACTCCTTACAACCAATAGGTTAGAAAGCCCTGGTAAAGGAACAACAGCTGAGGACCAACAGTAAATGGCCATCCCCCAGTGTGCACTACCTAAGCAAGGACTCTGAACCCTGTTTTGCCTGGACTCCTTACAACCAATGTATGTCTAATAACTAAAGCGTTTCCATCCCACCTCCTGCATCACAGATATTTGCATATCCCAAGGGTCACTAATATATTTCCCTCCCTTCAGCTTACCAACTGTCCTTCCTGCCTTAATACTCCTACTCTTGTAAAGCTTTAACTGGAACCTTTTGCTAGCCCCTTCTGCAGTTTTACTAACTTAGGTCCTGATAGAAATGCTAAGCTGCTAAACTTCATAGTTTTACTAGTTAACCAGTCTGACCTGCAAGTTACCAACCTGAATCTGACTGATTGTTTTCAGCCTGTAAAGCATCCATGGTGTTTCTTCCTGCTCCATTTGCCCTGTGGGCTCACTCTGCTACCCTACCCTGCCCCCATTTCCCAACTGCCCCCAGCATGCCTAGCTTTATTCCTCACTGTCCCTACTCTCCCAGCCTAATTACCCAATAGGAGCTCTTCCCTCATTACTCCTCCTACTTATAGCCTTCCCATTTGAACTCATCACTCTGTCTACCTCCTTAGCAATTAAAGTCCTCTCCTCTTTCTTATATTTCTAGAAAACCTTTATCACTTTCTAAACCCTCTCTTCTTCATAGCCATCTCTCTTCTCCAAATCTACACATATCATTCTCCCTTTGTTCAGATATGCTTTCCTTAAGTCACCACACCCTCCAGGCCCCTGCTTCCTCCTTGTGTTCCTAATTCCCTTATACTATAATGCTTGTCCAATATTATCTATAAAAATAACCACCATACACACCCACCTTCACCCTCAGTCTTACTCTCATTACCATTCTATCTCCTCTTCGCTCATTAAGCTTAACCCACTGCACCTATTCCACCCTAAAATCTTCTCCACCACAGTTAAGATACTGACACCTAAACTAATCTTAGATCTACCTAAACTCATACCTTGCAAACCAAAATGGCTAAAGGATATTTCCTTTAACAACCTAGTCCAAGCTGGAGATATCCATCCCAACCCTAGTCCTAGTCCCTTTATTAGCAACACCTACCCCTTATCACCTTCCTCCCCCCACAGCACCCTAAAAGTCTTTACTATCAATGCCCAGAGTCCTAACAACAAAGTTCACCAATTTCAAGCTTGGCTAAGCCATAACCAACCAGACATCTTAGCCATCTCTGAAACTTGACTCAAACCCTATATCTCTGAATCTGAGATCCTGCCCCCAGGATTTCATACTCCCAGAAACGACTGACTAAATAAAAAAGGTGGCAACACTACCTTAGTCTACTCTAATCTTCTTGCCTTAATTCCCCTCCAAATTACAATTCCTCAATTCAAGAACACCGGACTGACTGCTGGACTACTAAAAATGAATAAACATAAAAATATCTGCATCATTGCCCTATATATCTCACCTGGTAACAATATCTCTACCCTCAAAGATATTCTCTTATGGGCTTCTACTGAAATTAACTATGACACTTACATTCTAGGAGATGTAAATATTGACTGGAATAAGGTCAATAGCCCCTCTCCCTCCCTATCCATTAACCTCTATAACTTTACTCAAATAATCCTCTCCATCACCCGACCTAACAAAATAAATCTCCCTGGATCCACTATAGATTGGATCCTAGTCTCTGATCCAAATAAAGTAACCAACTCTGGCACGATTCCTGACACCATTAGTGACCACCTCCCAGCTTTCATTCATCGCTCAACTAGCTCTTCCCCACACCAGCATCAATACATTCTCACTCACAACCTCAGTAGCTTCAACCCCACAACTTTCTCAAACATTTTCAAACAAATGAACTGGCAAATTCTAAACACCCTTCCTCTTGACAATGCTATAGACTACTTCAACTCTGTCTTCTCCTCCCTAGCCCCTCCAAGAAACAAAAGGATAGAAACTAATACAGTTCCTTGGCTATCCAAAGAGACAAAACAAATTATGCACCAAAGGGACAAACTATGGAACCTTTACCAAAACAATTAACTGCCCAATACCTTGCTCCAATACAAACAGTTCTGTAACCTTGCAAAACAGCTAATCACCAAAAACAAAAAAACTACTATATCAAGCTCCAGTCCAATAACAATAAAAACCCCAAGCAATTCTGGAAATCAATAAACTCACTCCTCAATCCAGGCACCAATAATAATCCCTGTCCTGACCCAAGTAAATCTGACCTTGAACTAGGCTTTGAATTTAACTCATTTTTCATAGAAACTATTTCTGACCTGACCAAGACTTTTCCCAACAATAACCCACCAGCCCCTCACTCTTCCCTTTCAAACTCCCCTAATAACCCTCCTCTTATGTTCAAGCTCAAACCTGCCTCCACTAACTTTATAAAAAGACTTCTGTCTAAACTTAAATCTTGCCCTAATGCTCCTGACAATATTTCCTCCTCGTCTCTAAAATGTGCTGCTGATGATATAGCTCTCCCAATCAGCATCATTATTAAAAGATCTATAAAAGAATCATACGTCCCCAAACTCTGGTGCTCAGCTTATATTCTTCCTCTTCATAAAGGAGGCAAAAACACCAGCATCTCAAACTTCTGCCCTATTGGTCTGCTCGCACTAATCTCCAAAATCCTAGAAAAGTGCATTCACCTACAACTTATGCCTTTCCTGACCCAAAAACATCTTCTTACACCTACCCAACATGGCTTCCACCCAGGCCATAGCACTATAACCGCTCTACTCTCTTTCCTAGAAACTGTCAATCAAGCCTGAGATTCAGGACTCTTGGTTTCTACTGTTTTGCTCGATCTGTCTAAAGCATTCGATACTGTTTTCCACAAACACATTCTCTATCATCTCTCAAACCTCCATCTCTCACCAAACACTTTATTCTGGTTCTCCAGTTATCTATCAGACAGATCTCAGGCAGTCAAATGGAAGAACTCCATCTCTTCCATCTTACCTACCCCAGCTGGCGTACCACAGGGATCCATCCTTGGGCCTATGCTTTTTAACATCTTCATCAATAACTTTCACACTACTATTCCTGATGCCAAAATCATTCAATATGCAGATGATTCAACCTTAGTCTGCTCTGCCTTAAACCTCTCTGAATTGCTGACTAAAACCCAAACTGCTTTTTTAACAACCAAAAACTGGATGTACCAAAACCACCTCTCTCTCAATGCAAATAAATCAAAAATTCTACCATTTCCTCCCACAAAGACCTACTCCTATGACAAAAATGCTTTCAAAGTCCTTAGTCAAACAAATTCACCTATAGAAGTGGTTCCTTCCGCTAAACTACTTGGCATTACTATTGACAAACACTTCAAGTTTGATATCCATATTCAACAAAATATTAGGAAAACTCACTAAAAGCTAGATATGCTGTACAGGAACAATTGCTTTCTCTCCAACTCTACTAGGCATACTCTGGCCACTACTTATCTACTTCCTTCCTTATTATACGGAGCCCCTCTCCTAACCAACCTGTCCTCCACTATCACCTCCAAGCTAGAAAACTGCTGCAATAAAATCTCTAAATTTGCCACTAAATCAAAAAATTCCACCCATCATTTCCTTACCCTACTATCCTGAATTGGCTTGAACTCCCAAACTACCTAGACTGCCTCCAACTCATCACGGCACACAGACTTGTATTTCACCCAACAAAATGTCCAGCTCTAACAAATATCCTTCCCCCTTACACCCCCAACAGAACTCTCAGATCTGAACATCAAAACTTAATTG
Source organism: Protopterus annectens (assembly GCF_019279795.1). Taxonomy (NCBI): domain Eukaryota; kingdom Metazoa; phylum Chordata; order Ceratodontiformes; family Protopteridae; genus Protopterus; species Protopterus annectens. Next base: position 662,981,010 of record NC_056746.1, read on the forward strand.
CTATCCACAAACCTAAACGTTCTACTGGTCAACTTCTCCTCTCTTTCACACTAGGCAAGAAATTGAATTCTCTTCCTTCCAACCATACCAAACTCAGAAAACTTCAAAACCCAGCTTTTCAAACACCTGTCCACTAAATGGAAATGTACCTGCCTTCACCCTACCTAATCATTCTAAGTTTATGCCCCCAGGGGGCTCTCTCTCAGGTTCCTAAGCTCTCTATAACTCCCATAGCTATTTTCCTATGATTGTATGTAAGCTCTCTGCAACTCTTATAGCTACTTTCACATGACTCAACTTTGTAAATATTGTAAATAGCATCTTACTTTGAATGTGTGCATGCAAAGTGTATCCACATTTACTTAAATGTATGTATGTAAACTATTTCCGCACCTAATACATAAGAGTGTTTGCTCAAATGAAACTGTATCACCCACAATGAATTTTGTTGACTATGCGTGACATTGAATGTTCTTATTTGTAACTGTTCTGTATAATGTATCTTTTATACTTTATCTCTTGTATCTGAACTGTATAATGTATCTTGAAGCTTTTATCCCTGGACCTCCACTGAAAATGGGTCATTTAGGCCTAGTGGACTTCCCCGGTAATCAAACTAGAAATAAATACATAATACTAAGAAGATATCCTGCAACTTCCTCACACATACAAGTGTGCATGAGCAAGTGCACATATGTGCATACATATGGATATACACACGTACACACCTAAAATAATTAAGACAAGTCAAGTAACCTAAGCAGACTATGCTTGGAGGTGAGAGAAAACCCATGCAAACATAGGTTCATATGTAGAATCATAGGTAGACACTAGGCTATCAGCCCAAGGGCCTAAGTAAGCCTAGCCAACAAGGTTCCCTGGCTTACGCCACCCAAGAAAGTTATTTTCCTGTGCCACTATCACACAGAGCCACAAAAGTGATCCCCGGGGTGTATTTCCTATTTCCCATCCACTCATCAAGATTTTTCTTGAAGAGTGCTAATGAGGAACTTTGCTTGACATAGATGGGTAGCGTGTTCCAGAGTATGGTAAGTCTTTGGGACAGGAATCTACCCCTCCAGCATGGCCTGTTTATTGTGGTGACATTGGATTTCCATTTGGACATGGGAAGAAAATGCAAACTCTGCAGAGACAGTAAGCAGAATTCAGGATTTAAACCCACCTTTTAGGTCTTATATAACAAAATAAACACTGTGCCACAGACAAACCAGTGGTTCAAATGTATTCCCCATGTATAATAATGAGTAGCTCTTTTTTCTCCCACACTTAAAAGGGAATTTCATACCTGTGATGAAGACAAGAGTATCTCCAGCTATATAAAATCAAGAAAATTAGTCATTGTTACTTTCTGAATGAAGAAACTGACAATACATATGTTTTTAGAAACTTATGACTAATTTATTCAAGAGAAATATCTAACAAAGCAATGTAGAGTTGGGAGGTATTCAAAAGACAAGACTGATTCAGTACATTTTAATGGGTCTACTTCACATGACTGAAAACTCAAAATACTGACTTTCATTTGACTGAGATCACAATATGTAATTTTCAAAATACTGAAAACTCATTTGACTGAGTCTTATTATACTGAAAGCTTACAATGCTAAATTTCAAAATACTGAATTTTAAGCCACAAACGTGATATGTGTTTCCCCTCATCTTTGACGTGCTTGTGATAAAAAAAGTACTGTAACTTAAAATGCCGACTGTCAGAATACTGATAGTAGCATAGAAATTAATGTTGTAGTGTTTCTAAGTGGGGTCATGCCTCTTTACATTTTTATGGAAAGTATCTAAAGTAATATGGAAGACGTTTCATGCACTTACAGCAGTAGTGGCAGTGTGCCAGCACTGTAAGGTAAGTAAAAAGTATGTGCCCTTTTCCCCACCATAGTGCAATCCTGGAGTTAGTATATATAGTTGGGGTGGTGTGGGGCTGCACTGCCCCACATTGGGGAGTGTGGGGCATAGCCCTCCACCTAGTTTGGTTTTATATAATCTGGTTTCTGTTAGTAGGGTAAGTAAGTAGTTTTTAAATATTGGAAAGAGTTAGTCATTGGTATTTTAAGTGTGCATGCCTATGGCTTAAAATTCAGTATTGTAAGCTTTCAGTATAATGAGACACAGTCAAATGAATTTTCAGTCACTTGAAGTAGATCTGTTTTACTACAACACTGATTCAGTAGGACAGGACAGTGAGGGGATAAGAAAAGCAAAATGATGTCATATTGCATTATACAGAGGTGAAAAATAACCATGGCTAAAAATCAAAATCATGCTACAGGGGTTGAGCCATTACAATGATTATACATAAAACAAAAACAACAACAACAACAACAACAAAAAAAGTCAGAATACAATGATACAAAGTGTTGTAATAGAAAATTATGATGTAAATAATTTAGTTTTCAGTCTCTTTACTCAGATATCTTTAAATAATCTTGACTTCTTAGTGTAGCATAGACAGAGAAAGCATTTTGTGTCTACTGTTTCACAATTGAACATCATAAACTGACATCTTCCCAATTTTCCTGCATTATTTTTCTTTCTAGTCTTTCTAGATAATTGATTTTGAATGCGTCTACAATTATGGCTAAGGGCAGTTTCTCTTAGAGGCTTTGGAGAAAACATATTTAGTTCCTACAATTATTCTGAATATATCTGTTCTCCTTAGTGATTGTGAAAATCCCTAAAAGTTACTGTATATAAATTTAACAGTTCAATTTACAGTCACCTGTCTGGAGTTCCTGACCACGTTTTGTTTGTCTGATCAATGGTGTTGTGTGAGAGTCCTTCATATTTTCTGGCACTAATCTAAAAACCTGCTCTTTGTACTGAATTTCTGTGATTAGTGCATATTAAATTTTAGTCAAGAAAACTACTACCCTTGAATGATTGACCTGAAAATACATCAAACATAAATTCTGAAGAGAATCTTGAAAAGCAAAAATACTTATAATCCAAAAGTGACTGAAACACTGTATACATATCAACATCAGTATTTATAAATTTAAAACCCTGACCTCTTTATATTTAGTAGGATGGGTATAGATGGAGAGCAATAAAGTATAGCTAATAAACATTGCTGCCTAATTTGTTAGTGGGTAGGCACATCAATAAAATGAACCTGTAGCAGTAAATCTTATACTCTGCCCACAGCTGGACATGTCCCGAGTGACTGGAATGAACCCGAAACAGAGAAGCAGATTACCATTACTATTTCAGCAGTGAGGTGAGGAGGTACAACTAGTTAATGTTAAATGTGATGGTAAACAGGATGTCAGTATCTCCTCTCAGGACATACGTGACAAATAAGATGTCAGGATCTCTTCTCAGGGCACACAGAAACAAAACACAAATCACCTGACATGCAGGACAGCATATGGAATGCTGCTGGCTGCTCTGTGCAGCCCCACCTTTTATCCTGTATCTTCTGAAATCCAAACAAAAGAGATAGCACTTGGGAAATTAAGCTGAATGTACTACAGGAGCAGCCCTAGAAAGTAGCTGATGGTCAGCTGGAGGCCACGCAAAAGTAGTGGAATAAAACCCGCAGTAGTAGTATTAGACAAAATTGGGGCAATGGTAGTAGTAGTAGGTCTAATATTTGAGCAGAACCTATGAACCTAGAACTTATTCATTGATGTCTCTAGAACCTATGAACCTAGAACTTATGAACCGATGTCCCTGGAACCTATGAACTTATGGACCTAGAACTTATGAATCTATGTCCCTAGAACTTATGAACCTATGTCCCTAGAGCCTATGAACCTAGAACTTATGTATTGTATCCCTATAATCTATGAACCTATTTCCCTAGAACCTATGAACCTATATCCCTAATAGTCAGAGGAAACATGTAAATACATTGCCACCCATACTCAACCAGGCATGCATTTTTTTCATGCCTGTTTATAGAATGACACTTTCATTGAATGTTTTTTTTATTTTTTTATTTTTTGAGTGCAACAATAATGTAGCTTATCAAAACTGAAAACAAATGGTCCAGGCACACTGAAGATGGCTGAGAATAAATTTATTATAAAATTTAATATACAAGCGCTTTCACCCTGCCCAAGGGCAAGGCTTTTTCAAATAAGTTTATTCTCAGCTGTCTTCAGTGTTCCTGGACCATTTGTTTTCAGTTTGCAGTTCTTGGTTATACGGTTCCTACTATACTTTGGTTACAGTTGAATAATGTAGTTTATGATATACTTCAAAATGTGTGTTGCATTTCTGTTGCCAATGGTTTGTGATCAAAAATTGTTAGTCCTATAGAGTTAGATATTTAAGTGAGAAGGACATGAAGGTTGCAAGAGACAGGGTATGTACCTTTGCAAATTGATAGATTTTTTTGATATTAGCTGTTTGTTTTAACTTAAGCTACATTTTCCATTGACCAATGCAGCCTCAATCTGTTTGTTACTGTAAACTGATTTGTTGCTCTGGCATTTGATGCCCTGTCAAGAACCATTTTTCAATTATTGCTGTCTTTGGTGTGATAACAAACTGGACAACATAAATGCTGTGCTATTCTAGGTTTTAAATACTCCAAATTAATACAGCACTGTACAACATTTAGTATATGCCAAAGTGATATCTCCACATTAAAGTTCCCTCAGAGGGGTTGCTATCATTCAGAGGTACTATAAAAATTAACCATTTTAGAACTACTTTCTTAAAAAAAGAATTATTTGATTTTTTTACCTTCTTTTCTTCTTTTTTCCTGCCATATTTTCACATAACATTTTATAGTAGGTGCTTTGTATGCATTTCAGTGCACATATATTCATGTGTCATATGCAAACTTTTAATATTGTCTCTACTCAAGTCAGTTTCATTTAATTTAAGATTCTCCTCACCCTTCAAACAACACGGTCAGTTGCCATAATGGTGTACAATAATCTGTATTTAGATATGATACCTGTATGAAAATTAGGGGATTTGATTCGTTTTCATTTTACTGCCAACATGGTGTTAATTTAATTTAAACTTTTAACACCTTTCTTACAGAATACATCTAACCTTTCACTGATGAGACTAAATCCAAAGTCATCATTCACAAACTGAATAGTATATCATGAAATACAAGGGCTTGTGTTAATGTATAATGATGAAATGTTCAGTTAGACTTCTATGCATTACAGAGATCTTACATAGTAAGTCAGACAAAATCTAAATTCATCATTCACAAAGTGAATGGCATGCCACTCAAAGAATTTGTGTTATGGTATAAAGATGAAATATTTAATATTTAATTAGGCTGCTGTATATTATACTCTTCTTACACAGTAAATTAGTCATTCATCTTTTATTAAAAGAAATGAATTCCATTCACATGGGAACATTCATAAAGTACTTTGCCTAAAGTCTTCATTAGTTATTCTTTAATGCTGGCAGATCAAGCTTTTATAGAATATAGCTCTGTTTCTAACTGATAGGATATGTTTTGCTGCTATTGAACACTCAACTAAACACAGCAGGTGCTGAGTTGTGTGAATTAATCATATGTAGAGGCATATCAGAGTTCTATGGAAAGGCAGTTTCAGTTTTCTCGTACAACTAACAGCAATAAGGTAAGGAAACGCAAGTCTCTCAACCCCTGTGGATCCTACTGCATGTCAAGTAGTAAACCCATTTCTTATTATCTTCATGCACTACAGACAAGGCTTAATGCTCCTGGGTTGTTGCACTACTGGGTCTTATTTTCAAACCATGGTACTGAGCCCTTTTTCCATTTGAGACTCCAGGAAGGATTCCAAAGCAAATAATTTTTTACCCCCTCAGAGCTTGCTTCAAATAAAATTTAGATGCCTGCCTAATTGTTACCTGAATGAATCAGTTAATACCAGCACTAGAAATGGAAGTAAAATAGATATATGCCTGGTGCCAGAAACAAATATAAATGCCAAAATAGTATTTCAGTATATTCTGGCATCTGAAGATAGATTCCCTGAACAATAAAAATGCATACATATACATGTGCATACACTGTGATACAAAGACACACACACACACACACACACACACACACACACACACACACACACACACACACACACACACACACACACACACACACACACACACACACACACACACACACACACACACACACAGACACACACACACACACGCACACACACACACACCAATAAGCACACACATGCACAGACACACACACACACACGCACACACGCACACACACACACACACACACACGCACATGTGCACACGCGCACACGTACACGCATGCACACACACACACACACACACACACACACACACACACACACACACACACACACACAGTCTCCTCTGGATTCAAGACTACCACTTATGAAACACCACCTTTTTATTAAAACAGAAAGTTTATTACTTTAGTTTTAGAGATTTATGTTTGTGGTAGACACACACACACACACACACACACACACACACACACACACACACACACACACACACACACACACACACACACACACGCACATGCACGTGCACTTCTCAGGGTTCAAGACCACTACCTATGAAACACTGCCCCTGGAGTCAGCAAGCTCTGCATGGAGTACAGGAATAGTGCAAGAGCTGCTGCACGCAATATGGCCGATGAGTGATCCAGGAATGAGTTCCCAGGACGTGCACGGGTGCTCCTACACTATTCCTGTACGAACACCACTGCTAATGCTAATTACCTCATTTTCTGGTGAAAACCATGCAAATGAGGTGAATTAGTTATTCAATAAGCAGGTGGGCGTCTGTGCAGGAATAGTGTAACCTACAGAAATGTATTTGGGTACTAACCGAATACATTTCTGCAAATTATAAAAGGGAGGCATGACAGCTCTAAAGAAAGTATGTATTCAATGTAGTAGGCATGCCAATGGCCAAATATATGGCCATTGGCATGAGAAATAGTTGCAAAATTATAAAAAAAAACTTTTATTTATTTTTTTGGCTGATTTTGGCCGTTAAAGCGTAGGGCAGTAGTTTGCAAATGAGATCAGCCAAAAATAAGAAAAAAAGTTGGAAATAAGCTTTTAAACCAAAATCAGCATTTTGTCATAATAGTCAATGGCATGCATAAGACAACAATACCAATGAATAGTGGTTGCTAAGGAAGAAGGCTCAGCGTGAGTGTGGTAATTATGAATTAGCATTCTGTTTTATGCAAATGAGGGGATTGATACTGAATCACAAATTTCCTCTCAGTGTTAGCTTGAACCCAACCTGCAGGTGCAGCAACTCCATTATATAAGTATAAGGGGTAGATGACCTCATAAGGGGGAGTGTCATGCATGCTGTAAGCTTATTAGAACTCTGTGGCCCGTGTTTGCCCTTAGCTAAGCACAGCTAAGGAAACAGGTGTGTCTGAGCTGCACAGCAGTGTTTACATTGCCTAAATGGGTGTGCGCACCACGCACCGGGTTTTAAACATAAAAATAAAAACAAAAAAAAAAAACAGGAAATAGCAGCTCTGTTCATATCTGAGCACTGGGTATGAGCACCGTGTCTCGGGGAAGGCAATGGGAAGGGAAAACAGCAGTAAGAAGGCAATCAAGGAGAACTAGCAGAGCTGGCAGGTGAAATGCATCAGAATCAGCCAATTACACATGGAACAGCCTAGCACACTACTATAAACTATGCAAACACCTTCTAGTCTGTTTTTCCCACAAACTCTACACCAGCGGTGTACACAGACAGGGAAATTTTACCTGACAAAGCAAACAAAATGTAAGGGGCTGCTGTTGCTCTCATACATCAATATGTGCAAGATGCTGAGGGTGGTGAGGATGTGAATGCTGATGACCAATCCACAGTGAGGAGAAACAGAAGAGTGTACAGACCCTGGGTAACTTACCAGGGCATACATGAGCTGGAGATAGTGGAGCACTATAGGGTGGACAGGGACATTCTACAGCAAATTGCTGAGCTGTGCCGACCACGCCTCACACACAGAACCAACAGAGGGGAACCCATCACAGTGAATACCAAGGTATGTGTAGGGTTAAGAATGCTAGCCACAGGTACATTCCAAAGGGCAACTGGGGATATCATGGGGATCTCACAGGCATCAGCATCCAGGGTAATCCACCAGTTCCTGGATGCCATGTCAGCACTTGCCAGTGAGCACATATATTTCCTCATCACCCATGAGGCGTTGACCAGCAATATGCATCTCTTCCACCAAATAGCAGAATACCCTGAGGTAGAGGATGCTATTGACTCCATGCACAGACACGTCAAAGCACCACCTGGCAAGTGGGATAGGGTCTACAAAAACCGTAAGGGCTTCCCCTCCATCAACTGCCAGGTCATGTGCAATGCCCAAGGCATTATCTTGAATGTGTGTGCTGGCAGCCCTGGAAACTATCATGACTCCCCCATCTGGCATATGACACAGCTGTACCAGTCATTTGCCAGTGGGGATATCCCATATGGCCACCTAGTGGGGAATGCTGGCTATGCACTGTTGCCGTGGCTGATGACACCCATCAGAAATGCACACACACCTGAACAAGAACTCCAGAATGAGGCACACGGACAAACCAGAATCATAATAGAGCATCTGTTTGGGATGCTCAAGTCACAGTTCCCCTGCCTGGACATATCCAGTGGAGCCTTGTAGTACTCTCCTGCTACATGTACACAAATGTTTATAGTATGGGCCATGCTACACAATATGATCCTGCAGAAACAGCTGCAGCAGAAACAGCATGGGGCAAGGCGACACAGCTCCCCACTATTGCCAAGGACATCACAGGCACAGAAGGACACAGAGGAGGAACAACCTGAGCCTGCCCATGTAGGCAGAAGGATGCATGCCCAGTATGCCCAGGCCTTGGCAAAGAGGCAACGTCTAGCACATACAATGACATGGTAGGGACCCAGGGAATGACACCTCTCTCTGACTCACACATACAGTAAAAGGGATGCCAAACATGACACTACCTGCTCTTTACCATGTATAGGGAGTATACTATGTGCATCCGACATACTCAGCCCTCCAGCACCATCCTCAGTACTGGCACGGGCACAAGGTAAGTCACTCTTCTTATCAATTGCTGAATGGAGTGGTATGTTCTGATAGTTGTATCTATGGTATGGATGTGAGCATTCAAGGGAATCGAGTGGCTGAATGGGATGGCTGCAGACAGTGGACACTTATATGGGCAGCATGAAATCCATAACAAATACTGGTGTCAACGTACTAGGCATTTCTAGACAAGGTGACAAATCCCACTGCAGTACAAGTGGTGGCCCAAATGTGTGTCCATAGGACACACACATACATGTCAGGGAGGCACACATACCCACCAACAGCTTCAGCCAGCAGGACAGGTGTAGATGACCATAAAGAAAGGCTGGGCTAAGGCCTCCAATTGATGGCAATGGTTAACAGCCCCTCTCCAGACCCACACAGACAGAATACAGCAGGTCTGGAAGGTGTATGTTAGTTCTAAAGGGTAAGAAGTCTGAAACTGAAATGTAGGCCAATAAAACCTAAGATCTGTACTCTACGGATATGCCTCCAGTCTGCATGATAGGTCAGAATACAAAAATAAAATGGAAGCCAACAAAGTACCTGAAATACCAGTACAGTCATAGCAAATGTTTAAAGTCATCAGATGAGCACCCCCCCCCCACACAATCCTATGTAGAAATGCAGTAACATGTAAGTGTGAGGTGTAATAACAGTGGAGCACAGATTACCTGAGTTGGCCAAATCTACAGGATAGATTATTGCATGTGTACAATATGCAGGGGTCCATGCGTTAGGTTGTTGTGTGTTCAATATTGTCTGTAAGTGATCAGCATGTAGGCATGGAGGGTTGTGTCTCGGTGGCTTATGGACAGTACTGTGAATGACAGGGCCATGTTCCAACAACTATAGTACCAACCACAATGCTTCTCAGCAATACCCATGTCAGCAGTCGTCCATACTCATTGTCCAGATGACAATATCTGTCACTGTCTGAAAGATGGACATGCCATGAATGTGGGCCAAGACATATACACAGTACACAGGTGGAAGTACCCTAGACAGATACATAAAATGTAACTGTCAACTGCACACAGCATTGGAATTGTACATACAGGTTAGCAGCACATTAGTTGTCTGTCTAGTATGGAATACTGGTGTACTCTGGCCAATCACTGACAGACCACAAAAGGCACAGTTATGAAGTAATGAGAGACTGCTTATGTCCCTGCATAAGGCAGCATAAAGGGAATGTCCCATGTGTATGTGTGAGTCAGCTGTAAGTAGCTTCCATAACATACACTCAGCTCACCCCACCATCAGCCACAGGTTTATTAGAGGTCATATCCTTGATGTTGGGAATGAGTACAGTATGACCCCCACTTTTGTATGGGAATACCCACAGAATGCAGCATGCTGAAGAGGTTTCCCATGCAGGTGTGTCCCGAGCTGTAAGCAGAACCCTGCCAGCATCCAGACCAATAGATTAATATGGACAGGAACTATTGCCATTAACGTCTCGCACACTTACTCTGTCACCCCAGGGGAATCCACTGGCTCACAGCCTGGGAATGTAGGAGTGACAGAATGCACTGGCCTGCTACAGATGGCCTGTATCACTACCAAATGCCCTACAGTCCTCTGTCAGAGGCCTGTGCCTCATCCATAGAGCCAATTTATGGTATATCATAGGGTCCCAACTAACAACATAACACAGTCAACAGGACACAAATGCAAAGCCATGTTGACAAATCCCAGTAGCACACCCGCCATGTCCTACTGCATGAACTGTGGACCAACCCCTAAATACCACTGGGATGAAGGGCCAGCTATAGGGATACTTCTCAGATATCGCTCACATAATGTTAGGAAGAGGATAAAGTAACAGAGTGGGGGGGTGTAGAAGCATGGACATCATGGAGTGGGTGAAGTCTGAAACTCTGATGTGTGCCCATACTACCCCTGCCTGCAAACCCAGTAATGGGTGGCTACAAACCTGCTTGTAACCCACAATGTGAAGGGAAACCAACCAGATGTATGAGCCTTGTCTCTGGGTAACCTGGGTGAACTTATACAGCTGAGAGCTATCGCCACAGCAGAATATGGCCATTCTGTTACTTCGATATATGTACAAGAAGGGGATCCTCAGCCACCATAGTACCAAGGTGCTGGACCATTTACACAGACCCATCAGCAAGTGTCTGCAGCTACCCCTCCAGAATGGCATGAGTGTACAAGAATATGTAGGTTGCAGACCACAATACTGGACACAGCTTCATTCATCTTGCATTTCCCAGGAAATAACTGTGAGGAAATAAGTATATCTGTCAGTAGTTGATGACATAGTGCATCACAGTGTAAAAGGGTACATATGTCTGAATATCTCTGCTAACAGCAACCATGTAACACAAGCAGCACAGACAGCAATAGTTACAGTATCCCACTATCTGTCGCCCATTGTGACTCTATATTGTCAACCTATCTACAGATATCCTGCAGAAACAGGTTGTTAGCTGTAGGTGTATAACACCAAACCCTGGACTGAAGTACAACCTTACCTGGAATGGATTCACACACTCAGTACAGAATGTCATACTGGGCATGCTCCTGCACATTTATAGAAATGAAGCCCATGTCTGACAGCACAGTGGAATATACATATCTGTCAGTCGCAGATGTCTATGCACACACACCACATTGTACATCATTTATGCTTTGCACACACACTGGATAGGAATACTCACATTTAACCAAGGCCAACACACTATAATATGTCAAACATACACACACACAGATGTGTGGAAGAGAGAGACAGACAGTGACAGAGAGATTTCCATTATGACAACTGTCCTACCCCCCCACACATCCAATTGGCCAATATCACATGATGTGCTGATGTCAATCACTGTAGACATTCCTTTTGGTAGCCCTCAGCCCTGTAGTGTTTGTGGTGCTTGCGATAACTGTGTAACATGATAGTACAAATCAGTATTCATCTAGAATTTGTATACCCAGTCATGTCAAATGTAAAGTTAGGTGTGACTGAGTGTGTGTGTGTGTGTGTGTGTGTGTGTGTGTGTGTGTGTGTGTGTGTGTGTGTGTGTGTGTGTTTGTGTGTGTGTTTCTAGAGAAATGATTTATGGCCCATTCACACACACACTGCACTTCCTATTGCCTATGTTAGCACTCCTGCTGATGTCAGTAACCTTGAAATAACCCTCTGACCAAACCTCAGCCCCATAAGTTGCATGGTGCTTGTGATACATGTGTAATACTGTAGTAGAGAAATCTAGTTAGGTAGGAGTTCTAATCCCAGACATGGCATCTGTGAAACTCTGTGTGTGTGAAGGTGAATGATTTTGAGGCTATTCACACTTACTACACCTCCCATTGCCCTACTTTAGCAAGCCTGCTGATGTCAGTCACCTTAAAATAACCCTTTGGCCAAGGTCCAACCCTATAAGCTCCATGGCGCTTGTGATAACTGCATAATGCTATAGGATAGCATACTAATTAGGTAGGAGATCTAATACCAGACATGGCAACTGTGTGTTTGTGTGAGTCTGTGTGTCTTTGATTATGCCAGATTTTATGAACATTCACACTCCCCTTACCCCTCATTTTGCACTGCTGCTGATGTTACTCATCTTCAAAGATACTTTGGGCAGCTCCTCAACATATAAGCTCTGTGGATATTGTGATAACTGTGTAATACTGTAGTTTAGCATACCTATGTAGGTAGGGGTTTTAATCCCAGGCATGGCAACTGTGAAACTGAGAGTGTGTGTCTTTGATGATACCTGATTTTATGGACATTCACACTTACTACTCTCCACTTACCCCTACTTTAGCACTGCTGTAATGTTAGTCACCTTCAAAGATATCTTTGGACAGTTCTCCAGCATATAAGCTCTGTGACGCTTGCGATAGCTGTGTAATACTCTAATGTAGCATACTATTTAGGTAGGAGTTCTAATCCTAGACATGGCAACTGTAAAACTGTGTGTGTTTGGGTGAGAGAGTGTGTGTGTCTTTGATGATACCTGATTTTATGGACATTCACACTTACTACTCTCACCTTACCCCTCCTTTAAGACTGCTGCTGATGTTAGTCATCTTCAAAGATACCTTTGGACAACTCTCCAACATATAAGCTCCATAGCACTTGGAATAACTGTGTAATATTATAGTGTAGCATACTATTTAGGTAAGAGTTCTAATCCTAGACATAGCAACTGTGAAACTGCATGTGTCTGTGTGAGAGAGTGTGTGTGTCTTTGATGATACCTGATTTTATGGACATTCACACTTACTACTCTCCTCTTACTCCTCCTTTAGCAATGCTGCTGATGTTAGCCACCTTCAAAGACACATTTGGACAGCTTTCCAACATATAAGCTCCATGGCACTTGTGATAACTGTGTAATACTATTGCGTAACATATTAGTTAGGTAGGAGTTCAAATCCCACACATAGCAACTGTGTGAGAGAGTGTATGTGTCTTTGATGCTACATGATGTTATGGGCATTCACACTTACTACTCTCCCCGTACCCCTCCTTTAGCACTGCTGCTGATGTTACTCACCTTCAAAGATACCTTGGCACAACTGTCCAACATGTAAACTCCATGGTGTGTGCCATAAATGTGGAACAATATAGTAGCAGTAACTACATAGGTATGGGTTTGATTCTCATCCATGGAAAGTATTTGTGTGTGCACCTCACAGATTTTGGCCCCATTTACACCCAGTGTATATCTCAGTGCCTGACTTTAGCAGTTCTCCAGATATCATCCACATTAGAGGTACCTGTTGCCAACCCTAAACTACATAAGGTCAGTGGTGCATGTGGCAAATACATTACATAATGGTCCGAAAAGATTGTTAGAGGTTTGAACCTCACCCCTGGCAAATGTAAATGTGTGTGCAGGGTAAAATTATTTTTGGGATCTCTCACCCACTACATCAACCAACGCCAGTATTTACAAGGGGTGGTGATGTCCCTCACCTTAGAAATACCTTGGGACGGCATCTATCCTATAAGCTCTGTGGTGCATACGATAAATGCGGTGCACTGTAATAGCAATACATAACTAAGTAGGGGTTTGAATCTCAGTACTGGCAAGTGTGTGCATCTGTGTGACTGTCATCTGTATCCTGTGTGGGGGTTGCTGTGATAGTGTAATAACAGGATCCACTGTGGGGTGGGTTTTGCTAAATTATTATGCTGAGGACCTAATATATGTCACAATGTCCACATTAAAAGGCCAACAGATGTCAAACTCAGGAGAGGTTGGTGTAGACAATCCACAGCCCTACATGTGACAGTATGGATTGGTGAACAATATAGTCAACCCTTCTATTACTCAGAGAAGACTCTCCACCCACGTATCATACACAGACATGCTTGGCTAGGCAACAACCACTATATTGGTAGTTCCCTGTGTATTGCCTCACAGATAGTAACCACAGTGTGATTGCAGTGGACTACATCCCTGTTGACCACAACAGTGCCACTGACATCAGAAAGTACTTTACTGTGTTACATCTCCTGACTGTGTGTTATCCAACAAGTAAAAGGACATGGCATCCTGTTCCATCCCCTTAGTAGCTAAATAAATGTGTACAGTGGCCCATTTGCCATGTTCCCCACTGGACGCCTGCAACAACTGTAGAATCTGCAAATGTACCCCACAAAGGGAATACCATGCCTTATACACATGCACTGTATGGACAGATGCCACTAATTCCACTGAATACCCATATCATGCTGTCAATGTAGGTGCAAGCACGGCCTCAGTTACCTAGCCATGTCTCACCAAATGAGGTCAGGAATGCTACATCAGAAGATAACAATCTGTCCACACAACATGCCCCAGAGACCTCAATATGTTAATATTGGCCCTGTGTGTGTGCCTCTGTCCCTCAAGTCTGTCACCCTTTGTCCATATATCATGCAGTAAGAGGTGCATATGTACAGTATATCATTATTCACTGACATCATTCTTGATAACAACCCAATGATATATTAGACTGCCAGACATGTTATGTATAGTATGCCTTATATTTGAGGACAAAACCTGGACATTCTGTTGTAGTCTGTATAGTAGTGACATCTGTGTACTTGTGATTGTTGACAGTGTCAGTATTGTGTAGCAGTGTATTGTGAATATGTTACTTATATATATACACACACATATATATATATATATATATATATATATATATATATATATATATATATATGCATATATATAAATGTACACACACACACATATATATATATATATATATGCATATATATAAATGTACATATATATTTATATATATATATATATATGTGTGTGTGTGTGTGTGTGTGTGTGTGTGTGTGTGTGTGTATGTACATGTATACTTGTATATACATATATATATATATATATATATATATATATATATATATATATATATATATATATCCATATCCTTGTTATGTGTAAACATGAGTGTTGTATACGGTGTATATTATATTGTGAACAGCTCACAATGTCGACACTGAATTGTTCAATACCAAAATGTTGAACTACAAAAATAGCGAACAGTCAAATAACCAATTTCTTTCCAACGGAAAGAGTTTGGTTGGTCGTTCTAACACCTGTCCTTTCCCTGAGTGTAGTGCGATCTCGGAGTTAGAATATTTAGTTAGTGGGGTGTGGGGGCATAGCCTACCATGTTGGGGGTGTGGGGGTGAAGTCCCCCCAGTTAAATATATTTGTTTATGTGTGCCGTTGGTGTTTGGCCAACTGATTTTTTTCCATTGGAAAGAAATTGGTTATATGGCCGTTCGCTATTTTTGTAGCTTGACATTTGGGTGTCAAACAATTCAGAGTCGACATTGTGAGCTGTCGACAATATAATATAGACCCGTTGTATGTACCTTCTCAGATGTATCCCACCATATTTATCTGATATGTGTATAATTAGATATAAAAACATGACTGATTCAACACTATTTTCATTAACAAAGTAATCAATTGTTGTAGTCAAAGCAGTTGTTCACTACTATTCAGTACGTGTACTGAATGATATATTTAAACAAGCAACATACATACAGCTCAGATGGCTTAGTGGTTAAGTGCTGTGACTATAGTCTATAGGGTCCTGGGTTCAAGTCCTATAAGAGATGTTTATTTTGTTGCTAGGTGGAAGAAGGACTGTTGGATACAGAGTGGTTAAGGCAGTTTTGAGCAGCTTTAAGTGGGTTTATTTGTGTTTGTGAGATGGTAAGAGGTGCTAATTTATGGTTAAGCGAAAAGGTGCTTACACCGTGTAGGCTTCACTTGCCAGTGCGCAAATCTGCTTAGCATTTACATTTAAGCAATACTTACACCTGCTAAGCATAGCTCAGCACTTGTAACCAGTGATCACATTCCAGTCTGATAAAATAGCAGGGTAATGACATCTTTAATAAGTGTATTTAATTCCATGTCCATAACATGCTTCTGTGTGCTGTCATTACAGTAGCAAAGGGTGTGAGTATACTGTATGGGACACGTGAGTATACAAGGCTAGTAGTACCACAATCTTTTCTCTTTGTATGTGTTTCATACATGGGTAGTATCCCAGGTTATATGCTGTCACACCTGCATGTATTGTATCATTACGTTACTACTTTTAACAGTGCTTTTCCAAGTAAGAGTAAATTGCAGATTGTAGTACTGGAACCATGCACCCCTGTATGCAAAGCTGGACTATGAGTACTGACTATCGTGTTCTTGGTGAGTTAGCTGTATGTTATTAAGTATCTTCTTCTTCTTCTTTCGGCTTTTCCCAGTTAGGGGTCACCACATTGGATCACCTTGTCTGCTCATGATCGGCAGTGGAGTTTTGACAGTGCTGAATTGCAGCCTGGCATCAAACCTTGTACAGAAGGCACACACACATACACATGCACTCACACCTAGGGCCAATTTAGAGTGTCCGATTGACCTTCAGCATGTCTTTGGGGATGTGGAAGGAAACCGGAGCACCTGGAGGAAACCCACGTGACCACAGCAAGGCCATGCAGACTCCGCACAGAAGACACCCCAGCTGAGGATCAAACAGGAGAACATATTTCTGTGAGGTAGCAACACTAACCGCTTCATCACCACGACAGCCCCTATGTTATTAAGTATCTACTATCGGATATTGATCTGATATTTTGATATTAACTGTAGACTACTATGTGCTTAGGACATGTCAATGAGGGCTGCTGTCATGTAGTAATAGCATACCTATCAGTGTCAGACGTCTATCTGTCAAAACATTCATCCTAATGCATAACCTGCTGGCTAGCTAATTTCTGTCTGTCCTCTGTACAGATGTGCAGATGTCAGGTTCCATCTTGGCTGCTTACAGACAATCTCTGTTTGACTGACACTGGCATGTCTGCCCAGCTGTGTTATGAATGCCACAGCTAGGAAACCGCACCCTGTATGCACCACATACCATGGATAAATCAACCAGACTATCACAGTCAACAGAACATAATTGGTTACAGGTCTCTAACCCAGATATTGGCCATGTTATGTAAGATATGTTGCATACATGTCAATTGGAGCATCTCACTGGCCCTCTGCAAGAGAAAACCAGATGATTGGATTTTGAATTTAACTGTCACCCTGGGGATCACTCAAATGGCATCTGTTGATAGATGGCCTTCTGACAAAGGTCAGGTGGCATGATACCTGTGTGCCCACATGCCCTACTCTTCTCATCTCTCCATGGACATTAGCCTGGTACATACGTAGGAACTCCTGCACTTATGGACCTCAGTACTGACAAATGTGTCAGTGTGCATTACTGAGAATAACAGTGTCTGTGTGTTTGTAAACTTGTAGTTGAATATACTCTGAGGGCCTTCTTACCCACTACAACCCCCCCATTGCTATACTTAGAAATGGCTGCTCCTGTAATTGACATTAAATATACCTTGTTACACTCTTCACCCTATGGGCTACCTGGAGCTTGCATTACCAGGATACCACTGTTCTACAAATGGGTAGATAGGTGTGGGCAACCCTCTGAGTCCTGGCAAGTGTGCGTATCTGTGTGCAATTGTGTGTGAGTGTGCATATTTGTAGGAGACAGCATTCTGAGGCCACATTCTCCAAATACAATAAACTTTGCCATACATTATAAGGGATGGTGATGTTGTTGACATTAGGAGAGCCATGACAAGCCCTCACCCAACTATCCCTGTGGCATGTGCAATAAATGCATATCCCTGTAGTAGCACTGATTAGATAGACAAAGGTTTGTATTGCAGTCCTGGTCAATCTGTGATTGCGGGTCTGTCAGAGCATTATCATGGAATTCAGTAAGTACAATATTCAGTATGGGGTGTGGGTGCTGGGTATACTGTCTTTACACCATGGTACCCCCAGTATATGTCACAAGGTCCACTGCATGAGGACTGCTGTTACCATCAACCATACAGGTAACTGATTACACTGCCTAGCCCAATGATGCATGTGCTGTGTGCAAAAACCCTGCAACAGAATGGACTCACTGACAAGGAAATCACTGCTAAACCTAGGTCTTTCAAATGTGTCTATGACTATATGTGTTTGTCAATGTGTATATAACAATATGTCATACTATGTATTGTTCATTAACACCCAGTTCATCCTCCATTACCATACTGTACAAGGCCTGGTGATGTTCTTCACTTAACATTTAACTCTGGACACACCTCACCCTAAAAGCTCTGTGGTGTGTGGAATTAAGGCCAAACACAGTAGCAATAAGTAACTAGGCAGGGTTTCTACTCTGAGTGTTGCCAAGTAAGTGTGTGTGTATGTAAAGGGATCTACTTCAGTTTGCAGAAAATATATATCCCGGGAGATCATTTGTCTGAGAACTAACTGGCAAAAGGTAACATTTCAAAGCAATCATCGTGTGGAAATACATTCAATCAAAACTAGTAGTGGATGTGCAAATTCCATCTCCCCCACTGTACAGCTGTACAGTGATACTGGAGTTGGTATATATACATGGGTGTGGTAGTTGCGGGCACAGCCACCCACATTGGGGTTATTGTTGTCTGTATCTCCTGCTTAGTTTGCTGTTATACTGTACAGTTTATGTTAACAGGTTAAGTAGTTGTTAATCACACTATGTGTGTTTCTACTCCACTCCACACTCCCCAAAGTGGGGGGCTTTGCCACCCACACCAGCACACCTATGTTTACCAATTCCTGGATTGCACTACATTGGAGAAGAGGACATATACCCTGCCAGTATCATTGTCAATGACATTAAACTGGTGGACTGATTATTTATTTGATGTGATGTTTTGGCAATTTGGTCTTGGTTGAATTTCAAAGGCCAAAATAAGTTCATTGCAAAATTAAGTACTTCCATGTGAACAGTATTCTCTGTGTATTGCATCAACACCAAAGCCTCTGTGTGTGTGTTATTCACAAAGATTTGGTGTGTGCCACCCAGTACACTTACCATTGTCCACTGTAGAAGAGCTGCTTACATCAGCCACCATGCACTCACCTGTATACACCCCTCAGACCTATCAGCCATGTGGTACATGCAGTAATTGTTATACAGACTTGTTACTTGTGTTCAGCTGAAACCAGGATATGAAACAATCAATGTGTCACCACAGTGCCACACCCCTTGTAGGAAAGGAAAGCAGGCCAACATTCTGCTGACACATAGATACCTAGAACACAAACAGAATACATTATGGAGACCACAATCAGTCAGTGTTAATAACAGCTATAGTGCATCATGGCTGGACAGCTACACACCCTGATGTGTAAGCATTAATCATTCCAACTGAAAACAAGTTAAACAGCATTACATTGCTAAACCTTAGTACATTCACCCTTTGCATCAGAACCATATTAGCATGTCCCTGCATCAATGGTATGGATGACAGAGATGTGGCACAGGTATCATCATATGCACAGGGTGTGTTGTGGGTTTGCCAGAGGCCTGGGCTGAGCCATTTGGTTGACATCATGTGTGTGGGTTAGGGAGTTCTTTATTAAATGGGCCGTGCAGACGTGGTGTGTGTAAGTATGGAGGTGCCCTAGCTGTGTTGGTGATGTGTGTGTGTATGTATTCACACATTTCTTCCATGTGGCTGCCCTATACAGGAGTTTGTTGTACAGCTGCAGACCATACATGGCAGGGTGTACAGTTCACCCTGTCCAGCCATGGACATGGGAACTGTTCCTGCTAGGGGTTCCACAGGCACTACCAAGAAGAAGCCCTATATGGTACTCTCCCCTGATGATGACACATTTTTTCTGGATCTGTGTCCCTCTTGGGACCGGTCAGGACCACGTGCACATGGTCTGCTGCATTGTGGTGTGGACAGCATCCCACCTGCAGTGCTGGTGCTGGTACTGCCACTACGGGAGTGGCTGTGAGTTTTTGCACATTCACGTAGACCTCCACCTGTAGGTGTTGCTGACCTACGTCCACGTGGCCGATGCCCTACTCCCACCACATACTCTACCACAGACACCACATGGTTGAGTGTTCCCACCATCTCACCCAACCGTCTATCCATGACCTCTGCAAAATAACAGTGGGCACAGGTGAGGTGGCACAAAGATATTACACAGACCTCTCATTACCCAACAGTCAACATGCATGACATATGGCACTCAACAGCATGCACTGAAGCCATACTCAGTCCTTGGTACCAATATTATATATCTCTGTGATGCATGAGTTGTGTTAGTAGGTGATGCCCCTTCCTCTGGAACACTCAGTTATGTTTGCTCTGTGTGGCAGTTATGTTTACTCTGTTGCCCACAGCCCCTATGTGTTTGTCTGGCACATACCTGTGATGATATGAGGACTGATGTCAGTAATTAATGCCTGTCCTTTGATTTGCAGATTTCATAATCAGCAGTGCATGCATGTGCAACAAAATCCAATTATACTGACAACCTTCAAAGCTTAATTTGGATATGAGGAGTGTACACACCCTTGTTGACATGCCAGCCTCTTCTATGATATGCAATGGGGCCACAATACTGCATTTGTTAACATTACACACACCTATGTGACATATTACCTGTGCAATCTAATGCAGTATCAAACAACTGTGTTAGTCATGCAGATGCTGAATGAGATGCATACAATATGTAGTTTGCATAAGTGTGCACACCGTTAACACAATGGTTTGTTGAAGCACCTCTTAAGTGAACTACAGCAGTCACTATTCCTGGAAGGGGTATACTACCATGGCCCATCTTCACTTGCCATTATTTGGTCACTCTGCCCTACGAATGGCACCCAACTCAGCCAGATTGCAAGGTCAGCTCATGTGCACAGCCCTTGGTGGTCACACAGTGGCTTCACTATTGCTGTAAAGTCAGGGTTATGTATGGCACAATTCATAACTGTCACTGTGTTCAAATACAACCATTCTTAGTAAGCTTTGGATGTATGCTTCAGTTCACTGTTGTGTTTCAAGCCGACACTCCTCCCCATCCTCAGCCTTATTGCAGATGCTTGACAACTATGGGCCACACGTGAGTGTTATTTTACAGTGTTCCAAATTCCAAACACCATGTGTATCGGCCTAGTTCCAGCTAATGAACAACACACCTAAAAGTGTACACTGGCACCAGCAAGCTAAATATTGGGAATGGTGGCACTGAGGTGGGGTGAGGTGTTGCTTGTACACCATCTTTATGAATACTGTCTGTAGGTTTGAGCCTTGGTCTCATGACACCATTACACATTGCAACACATGCCTTTGGGAGACTTGATGTTATGCTTATGCCACCTTTAGAGAGCCCTGTATGATGTATCATGTGGGACAACTCTTCCATCTGATTACCCTAACACATAGGCCACACTTATGCAGAATACAGGCACTTGTCGATACAGGTACTGCACAAGTAGTACTTGCTAGAAATTCCTGCAAGTCCCTCAGTGTTGCTGCATGTTTCTGGGCAACCTCCATGAACAGTTTGCAACATGTTTTGTCATCTGTTTTGGATGGGTATCTGTTTATTTTCTACATCAATGTTGTCCCATACTTCATACACACATACATTACTGTTTGCACTGTTTGCCATGGTTTATGCAATGGTGAGGTAAGGCTACTTTTCTCACTCCTGAGTGCTACCTTTCGGATATGGGATCCATTTAATGGTTTGTAAGATGTGTGCAAGCCACAGCTGCCTCTGTTGCAGGTGAGTGGGGAAATGTCATGGACATACTTTTTGGACAGCAGTTAAATCAAGTGTGAGGCAAAAAGTTATCCAATGCCACCAAGCACAGCCAGTCAACAGTTCTCCAAAAATGTTTAATGAATAACCAAGGTAGTTTAAGCACTTTCATCAGGAATACATCAATGACTTCATCAGAAACAATGAAACAAAACTTGGCCTCACATTATAAAATGTTACAAACTACATCAAATGATAAAAAACACAAATGGAAAACCTGGCCATACATTTAGTTGAATTCATTTAAAATAACAAACCCCCATTTTTCTCCCTGAATAAAAATATAACAACATTATAAAAAACAACCACAGTTAACAAATATGGTATCTAATTGAACTTGAATTAGAGGAAATTTACACATTTAAAGCTTTTAGTTTTAAGACACTGCTTAGATACACTATCATTCAAACCTGGTGCAGAGTATGCATTTAATTTAACCTGCCAGAGTAATTCTTTGCACTCAAGTACAATTTTCCAAGGACCCCCCCCCCACCCGTACCTCATTTTTCACTATATCAATACCTGAAAAAATATGTTTAACAAGAGCATTCTTGTTGTCATTGTTTCTAATGTCCCTAATATGCTCATATATATGATCACAGAACCTTCTCTGGGTCTTACCTATATAAAAACTGGCACAGTTCTCACAAAGTGCACAATACACCAAACCAGAGGAATTACAATCAAAGTGAAAGGGAATTTAACATTGGTGTTGTTTAACCTAAGATGGTCACAAACTTTCAAAAATGAACATTGTCTACAATTCCCACATCTAAAGTTACTATTTCTTCTGTTGGAAGCTGTAAAATCTAGTGACCCTTCAAGAAATTGCTTGATGGTTTTACCTTTTTTGTAAACAATCAGTGGGCCTAAACCCAAGATGTCAGTGTAACCATCAAAACAGTGAAAGATGTTCCAGTTTTTAACAAGAAATGCCCTTAACATGTCTGACTTAGAGTCATAAACAGTTAGAAATGCCCCCCTGAAAGTCTTTGTCAATGTATTCTTCCCTCCTTGGGACAATATTACTCACACTTTCATCAGTGATGCTTTAACAATGGTTTAAACACACCCTCATGTCTCTTCTTATCCACTTTCCTTTCAAAGTTGTGTATCAGATCCTTGGGGTAGCCCTTAGCTATAAACATCTCAACAAGACAAATCACCTGCTTTTGGTACATTTGGTCTTCTGAGACTAATCTAGCCAACCAAACAAATTGGCCTTTGATGACAGCCCTCTTTTCATGCACAGGGTGGTTGCGCCCAAAGTGCAAGATGCTGTTGCAGTACAGGTTATTGCAATATCTACTTGAACTAACATCTTTAGTCACGTCCACATCTAAATAATGCATACTTTCTTCATGGAAAGAGTATGTAAATTTTAAAAAGGAAGTGGTGTTGTTTAACTGAGCAACAAAAATTTCAAACTCATTGGGTGGATGTTTCTATATAAAAAAAGGTCATCAAGAAATCTTGCATAAAATTCCCAAGGTGCAGGTTTAAATAGTGTAAACAAAAACTTCTTGGACAGCAGACCATGACTTGGTGTGACATTGAGGCCCTGTACTTGATGGAAGGTGTGTACTCAAAAGAGTGAATGCTGTCAGTATATCACAAGCTGCTTCCACAATATGTTATTTAGAGTGTGTGCACACATATGCTTCCGGTGTTTGTTAAGGTATGTATTCCCCATATTTGTTGTCCTAACATAGGATTCCATATTGCACATTCATTGCTTATGTTAGGTTCACATTACAGATTGTAAAAGGTGTGGAATGTGGTATTGTGATTTGCCGTTGTTTATATCAGGAACAGTTGCCATTGTAATAGTGGTGTATACACTGTTGTAGCCACTGTATAAGGGTAATGTTTCAGACATGTCCCTACTGTAGGCCATTTGTCCCACTGTTATATTCATCTCTGTCCACACATCTTGCACTGACAGGGTGTTAGGTATACTGCAGGACTCTTATATACCCTTCAGATATGTCACCATGGTGACCACTGTGATGCAGTGCAGTTAATACCAACAATAAGTCAACATGTACAGCATACATTATGGGTAGGTATGTTAAATGTGTGCATGGCAAATAGCATGGCCATAACATGGCTGGTGTACTGGCAAACCTGATCAAAACAACTCCATACTCACCAGCTACAGGCTGCTGCCCCAGTTTTATACCAGAGGGACCTAAATTGTTGTGAGAGAGAAGTAATATCAGTAGCCACACCTGTGGCATTGGTACAGGGTGGGAGCACCATTTCAGCACATTGACAGTACAAACCCACAATACTAGAGATCATGCACATCTGTTCATTACTACACTGCAGCAACAGACTATCTTATCTGACATATGCATGTAGATACTTTACAGATGAAAATGGATAAGCAGAAGTTGTCTAGTAATGTTCCCTGGGACCTTACCTGCATGCTCCTTGTCCATTGTGTGGGTTGCACCCACCTCCACAATGCTGTCTTCAGCCTGCTGGCTTGGCTGGTGGGCGGGTGCCCCAAGTCTGGTGAGTGAGCTCCTAAGCATGTATCAGTGGGGGCTGGATGGCATGACCTCCACCTGTGGCTAGCTGGTACCTCCTAACTTCCTAACTGCAGTAGCATGCTGTTGGGTGTGGCAGATCAGATCGGTGCATCAATGCTGCACCTGGTCATAATTTTGGTTGTGCAGGCTGACATCATTCACCCTGTGGACGAGCTTGTTCCACAGGGCAGTCCTCTCCTGCAGATCCTGAGCCCTGCAGCTGAATAGGATGGCTTGATGCATGATGATGTACTGGATGATTGCATTGTTTTCCAGGTTTGTGAATGTGGGCAGACGTTCCCGGGACATTGTACCTAGAAGACATAAACAAGAAAAAAGGTCACAGGATCTCATATGGTTGTCCACATGCACATCAATAGTGGATATTAGTTGCAAATAATCCAGACTATAGCATAAAACTGTAAGCTATCATGGCTTTGACATCTTGCATTACACTCCTGGCCCTGACCTGTCCAATGTTGGACACTTAATGGCATAATCCACTATTCACCATTCATTTCTGTGTAGAGGGATGACAGTTGCCATTTTCCATATGGATGCTGTGTAGATGGTGCCATGTGTGTGTTCAACTGTAGTGTATGATGGAACTGTGAGCACATGCCTGGTTTTATGTAGGAGGCAAACTGTGATGTCCTCATGGCCCATGTTGACTTGCTGTTGGTGCCATCAGTTGGCATTATGTCTATGCTCACCACTGATGTGGGCAGATTGTGAGTGATGTGCATATACCCCTGTACTAATGTTGTGGACAGGGTGACACTGTTTCCACCTATCCTGTCTGATGCAGGTTGCCTATATCCATAGCATGTGTGTACAAGGTGTGCTTTACCTCCATTAGAGGTTTACTTGTGTAAACATGGTTGCAATTGGCCTTGGTGATTTGGATATGTCTGATTTCTAGTCATAATCAGCCTTACTGGAAGTCACCTGTGAACCTACATGTTTGCTCAGATAGAGGTAGACTTTCTTCCAAGTTGTGGTCTGCACCTATGTGTCCCACTATAGCAACCTGTTATGTGCTTTGTGTCTTGGTGCTGTCCACCAAGGTAGATTACTCTATCATTGGTGGAGGATGGTTGTACAGGAAAGGTACTGCTGACTCCATATAGCTACAGTGGATATGAAGTGTACACACCCCTGTTACAATGCATGGTACTTGTGCAATTGGAACATGACCTCACAAAAGCACATGTCAACACAAGCCCTACCTGTGATGTGTCCTATAGCCTGCTCAGTTCAACAGGGAGCATAACCTATCCTGTGGAAACATAAGGGAATTAATACTCAGTACAGTAAGCCAGTTGAATGTGTGTGCACACCCTTACACTGATATGTTGTGTAAACACCTGTGAGATGATTACAGCATCCATTTGTCTTGGTTTGTACTCTAACATCATATCACATCTTCACTTGGCAATGGTTGCTCACCTTCCATGACACAGCTTTGTTTTTTTTCAATTGAATTGTACAGGTTATGAGTCACATTTGAGGTGAAAAACATTTTGACATGACTTTCAGTAGTCTCGTTGGCCTACTGCACACAGACCTGGCATTCCAACAGGGGTGTGTTCACTTTGATATCCAGTGTATATGGGTGTTGATATAGCTGTTAATGGTAGGCATGGACAGTGGGTCATAACACAGTTGTACACATCTTTGATTACTACATGATAAGCATGCCTACTGTAGTACCCATATCAGTGTCATGGCAATGCAACAATCAGTAGCAGTGCACATTTTATTTTGCTGTATGCAGTGACTGTGGTATTACACACATGTGCAACATGCACATCCTATTTTTCAGACTGCTTCTGACCCATGTTATTACTTCTGTGCCTTTCAGCTGAACATACACATACATACACATGCTCAGGGGATAAAAAACATGACCACATGCCTAACAGCGCAAGCAACACTGAACAGAATATAAAAATAAAAATAAAAAGTGATTTGATGGCCTCTGATGAAGCCCTGAGATTAGAGGGTGAAAGCTTTAAGTCTAACAGCATTAATGTTTTCCCTATTATTTTTGTGGAACTACGAGTGTCTTGGTGGCATTATTTTTTATTTTTATTTTTACATGCTCAGGGAATACCTGGTACACATTTGTGTTCTATGTCATTATGGCGTACTGTATCTACAGTCTTGCAGCTCAATGGTCCACATCACTGGGTGACAAAACAAGGAAGTCGGTTTTGATAAAGTATCAATATAGCTGCCATAACACAAGTATATGTGTAAGTGACTACAGATATCTATCACAACTGTGAACATTGTCCAGAAGAACAATGTTCAGTTGAATGTTATTAATTGAATATATCACATGCAGTTTAACACACACACATCTGCAACAGTGCTTTACTATGCTCATGCCCTATATAGGTATCCTAGGTTTACAATACAAACTTGTATAATACTCATATTCACAGGATGTGATATGGATATGGGCAACATCCCATTAATTGGCCTATCAGTGGCACAGGCACGACTGTTTGACAGACACTCTAGTGGTTGCCATATGTTAGCTGTCCTTTCCAAGGGTGTGTCAGGCTCCTCAGCTGTGACCCAACCTATTCACCTCTTAGAGCATTACATGTGGACAAAGCCTAACATTGGGGGGATATATAGGGATAGATCATAGATATGCCTATTATAAACCTATGAAGTTTGTAGCATGATATATTCCACATTACTATGACTGTTCTGAAGGTAGTGGGGTCTGAAACTCATGTGTTTGTCATGACTTCATTACTTCCACCTTCAGTTATTTGCCAGACTAATATAGATGTTTGGAGGAACAGAACGAACACTATGATGGCTAAATCTTGACATTCTGTGGAGATCTGCACAGATGACAGGTATGGCTCTCTGCAGACAGAGCCAGATGCTATATCCATAGCATTTGTTCAGCAGGACATCATTACAGCAAGTATTGATGGCACATATACATCTTTCATAATCATCTATCCCATTATTACAGACCAAGTACTACATTCAATTACATGCTTACATGTCTCACATACCTGGTTTATCTTCAGGTTCCTTCTGTGTACATGATGTCTTCTTGTTTCTTATTTCTTATTTGGAGGTTTTATTTATGTGTTTTTTTTGGTGTCTCTCTCTCTTTCTCTCTCTCCCTCTCTCTCCACTACTGGGATTGAGCTTGTTTGAATAGGTTGAAGCATGGCTTTTGTAGGTGATGCTCATGTTCAGGTGATGGCTTCTGCATTAAGTGCTGTTCCCCACTTGCTAAGTGCATGCAAGCACCTGTATTGTTCTTCCAATAGCCAATGTCATCACATCCCACTACTATAAATAACTACATCATGTGGGAATTGTCCCTTTACCTTTCCTGTATGGAAGACATCCTTCATGTGTGGGGTTAGAAGTGTTACACACAGCAGGTAGGAGTACCTCTTACAACAGGACTTGTGGACACAGGCCAAGTACATGTTTGTATAAGGTTCCAGACCTAGAGAGAGTGTGTGAGTATTGCTGTTATATGCAATGAATAATGCTAGTATTACAGGGTTTGCGTGTACATGCTAGTTTTGCATGGAATGCAGTCTGTTTGCATAGCTCTCAGCTGTGGGCCTATCCACATGATGGCCAGAGGATTGGCTGCTGTGTTTTGTCTGTTCCCCATATAGGTATTGTCCCTGACATATCAGTGGCATTCTCTCATTTGATTGCTATCAGTACATGGCAACATCCATTTGTGTTTCTGACTTCATATTCCTGAGTAAGGGTATCTTGCAATGAACCCTGTAACACCAGCAACGTTCACAGTGTATAACAGCTATATTTCAAATTTGGCCCTGTGTTTCAGCCTCTGTCCTCCACCTTTACACCAGGTTTGTCCAGATGTCATGCAGTAAGAGGTTGATAGGTATGGTCTATCATTTTTAGTGCTGACATTCCTGCTCTCATTCCAGTGATGTTGTGGACTCCCACAGAAGTTGTGGGGTAGGGTCCATATATATGAGGGCTATAGCTGGACAAAACATGTGTGACCCTGTATGGTCTGGAGGTCAGTGAATAGAGAACACTGTTATATGTCTTACAAGAGCATATAACAGTGTATAGAGAACACTGTTAAATGTCCTTGTAAGACATTTTATGGGGGAGGGGTAGTAAATGTTTTTAACCTAGGGTGTTACAACATGTGAGGAATATCATACGTTTCACCATGGGAACAGTGGTGAGCTAGAGCTTACTGTCTTGCACACAGTTCTGTTTGTCAGTGTGATAGTGATGTTTTAAGTTAAGCATTGTTATGTAACAAATACATTTACATTGTGACAATTGATACTTTTCCCCCTAAGGGGTTGACTACAGAGTGTAATTGGAGGCTGTTGAGCTACATCTGTAATTAAGTGTTAATTGATTCTTATCTTCAAGGCAAGTGTGTTTTTTGCTATTGTACTACTTGAAGACTTTAGCCTGGATAGAAAAGTATGTTATGTTTTGCAGATTACTGTATCAGATGTTTTCTTAGAGAGTTGCATTAATCAATTTATGTATTTCAAACACCTAAATGCTATAAGAAATGGCATAAAGAACTGAAATAGTACACAAATAAACATTTATATGTATGCAAACTGTGTGTGGTGTCATGTCCTTTGCTTTGTGTGTGGGTATATGTTTCATGCAATAATTCTCATTTGTAGGAAAGAATCAGACACTGGCCATTTGGAAAGGTGGCAACTGTGGGAAGAATAACTGTTTGATATTCTGTGCACCCTATATATACTCTTTTTATATATATATATATCTATAAGTATATATATCTATATATATATATATATATATATATATATATATATATATATATATGTGTGTGTGTGTGTGTGTGTGTGTGTGTGTGTGTGTGTGTGTGTGTGTGTGTGTGTGAGAGTGTGCATGTATATATGTATCCTTAGAATGTTTAGTGCTTCCACATTGTATATTCCTTATGGTAGACTGACTGTTCTGCATGATATCTTAGAGAAATCATCTCAGCATCTTTCAGCTCAAATGGCTTAGTGGTAACTTGTTGTGGCTATGTCGTGCAGGGTCCTGGGTTCAAGAATTGCAAGGGCTGGTTATTTTGTTGCAAGGCAGAACAGTTCAGCTGTGGAGGAAGGGGTAATGACATGAATTACAAGAGGTATATATACATACTATATATATATATATATATATATATATATATATATATATATATATATAAATATTATGTAGACCACAACCCATAGAAACAGGAAGAGAAAATGCAGTCAGGTATGGAACTTTCCCCTGTAATAAATGTAATTACTGCACCTTCGTTGACACTGGAAGTAGATTTCTACATTCAGATCTAAAGAACGAGTTTACTTTTAGAATAATAGCTACCTGTGACAGTATGAATATTATACACTTGGCACACTGCTCAATCTGTCCTGCCTGCTACGTTGGAATGACGACGCGAAGGCTGAGAGACCGAATGAAGGAGCATATATATGATATCACCAGAAAAATAGAGACAAATGCCTTAGCCAGGCATGTGAGGGACCATGATGAGACACACAAATTTTTATTTTAGTAATAGATGAGGTCTATACTGACAATAGAGGTGGATATGTTAGGAACATAGTAGAAACTAGGGAACTAGAATGGATTATAAGGCTACAAGCTAACATTGTGGTAGGCCTGAATGACAAAATTAATATTAAACCCATTCTTCTAAATAGAGATTTCAAGAAATAGTAGGTAGCACCCCCCTTCCACCTTTTATACTTTTTGATACTTTTAAATTGTATGTATTAAGTTGTATAATGTGACATGCTGTTTCTATTGTCAAGCTCTTTTTAATTTTAAGCTTTTAAATTTTTCACACTAGGTATAAAACTATTTATACTAGGTATATGGTTTTAAGGATTAATTGGGTATTTGATGGTAATGATGAGCTTAGTATAAATGCTGTGTTTTACTGTTCTTTGATTGTCTGATGAAGTGGCTGGTGCCACAAAAGCGCTCACCTCTTTTACTAATAAAGCTGTCATTCTACATAGCCGTGGCTGCTACCTCCTGCTTTGTTTTTTACTGTTTATGTGTATATACATATATATATATATATATATATATATATATATATATATATATATATATATATATATATATATATATGCATATACATCAAGAATACAAAACACACGATCTAAAAACCACCGCTAACACCATGACAAGTAGGACAATGGACTCATAAATGTGTCCACCAGATGGAAAAAGTTTATTGAAACTCCACAACAACAATTTTCCACTGTAAAAGTGGAAAATTGTTGTTGTGGAGTTTCAATCAACTTTTTACATCTGGTGGATACATTTGTGAGTCCATTGTCCTGCTTGTCATGGTGTTAGTGGTGGTATATGCATATACATATATAAATACATTTTTCCTACTGTTGAATGACTGTGCTGCATGATATGTTTGAGAAAACATCACACACATATACAATTCAGATGGCTTACTGGTAACTTGCTGTGGTTATGGTGTGCAGGGTCCTGGCTTCGAGACTTGCAAGGGCTTATTATTTTCTTGTTGGGCAGAACAAGAGCTGTTGGATACAGAGTGATTAAGGCACTTTTAAGCAGTTGTAAGTAGATTTGCGCATGTTTGTGCTGTGGTAAGCAATGCTAACTTCCTGTTAAATATGCTTACAGACAACCTTAAAAGCGCCTAATCTGTGTAGGCATTGCTTAGCACCATGCAAACAGGCTTAATCTCGCTTACTACTGCTTAAAAGTACTTACTCCCCCTTACCCCCACACTAATTTCTTTAAAAGAAAAGAAAAAAGGGATGATAGGAAACTGGTGAAAAAGGGGGCATGCAGAGGAAAAGACAATAGGGAAAGTTGCTAGGGATGTGCAGGACGGGTGTAGTGAAGGTCCATAGCTGTCCATTACTTCTACAGCAACAGCTATGCATATATACTGAATTTGGAGGTATATTTGGATACTCAAACCCCTGACTGAGGGGTGAGGACAACAATAGTGTGTTGTGAAGCCAATTAGACCAGATTACATGTGTCCAGTGGACACGTTTGCAAAATGGACAGCTATGTATGAGGCAAATTTTTTTTTGGGGAACAGATTGCCCTTTTTTTTCTAAGGTGAGAGTGGGATGTTGGGAAGGATAGCAAGTATATTTGGGGAGGTAGGTTGGGTAGGAAGACAGACAAGATAGACAAGACAGCATGCAGGGGCAGTATATGACACATGTGGGGGGTAAACACCTTAGACAGGGAGGGGTCTTTGGAAATCAGAAGCCCATGAGCCCCCAAATGGAAACAGTGGAACTGAGGTCCCCACCCGTGGGCAGTCACCACTGCACCTTCACAGCATCGAAGGTGGCTGTGCTGGGGAAAGAGCAGGAGGGGCAGCCTGACCCTCTAATTGCATCACACGACCCTCAAGCTGGTGTAGCAGATCTCCAAACTCCTTTCCGAGCTTGCTACACACCAAATCCTGGACTTGGCTTTGGGTGACAGGATCCTATCTGTGCCCACTCCCAGGGGGGATGAGCCCCATCCCCTGAGGTAGTTCCACCCAAAGGTGGTGCTCAACCAGCAGATGAGGAGGACCCGGGATGTGTCCCAGACATGCTGGGGCCCGTTGCCACAGCCAGATGAGGTGGGAGTGGTGTGTCCGCTGGAACCGGCCTTCCCAAACGTGCTATGGTGTTACAGTTTTAGAACATATGTGGGTTAGTAATAGTCAACACAATCCAGGATTAGTTATAACAGCATGCATAGATATGCCCATTAACCCAAAACAACAGATCTGGAACAGTTGCTTAGCAAACAGAACAGATGCATATATGGAACCACAGTGGTCATTACAATGATATGCAGGTTACATTGATAGCAACAGGCCACCAATGATAGCATTTCAACATGGAACATTAATAGAAACACATTTTAATATTTGTTGAACAATAGGACATATGTCCCAAGAGAAGGTTTGGTGTAAAACATACCCATTTATTTGTGTGTTTAGATTATTGTTGCAGATATGGGGGGGGGGAGATGTCAATTAACAAGTTGTATATCCTTGCAGTACTTTCCACTTTAATGATCATTGCTCTAATCAATACTCTACAGGTATTATTACAATACCCTATGGTCTTGGTTTGGGCAGTGGTATGTTTGTACACAGTGTATACGTCAACTCTCTTATAGCTAAAGTTTACTTCTCTTACCTGGTAGACCTGTGGAGGGGATGTTTGTTAACACTACCTGACTGTTTCTACAAATATTCCCAGATTCCTAGTTATAATTCTGCATATACATCTCAACCTCTTAATGCAAACAATCTGTACAAAGCTTGACAAACTGGGCATACAAATAGGGACATGTTTTAAATATTGCTCTTATAAACATTTAAAAAGTTGCTAGAGTAACAGAATTTATTTTAATATACATTTTCTGAAGGATCTGAAGTCTGAAACTCAAATGTATGTCATTATTTAGTGACTACAATCCTGAGATCATCCCAGGGATTGCCAGGAAAATAGAGGAACAGGCCAAAATTATGAGGAAAACATCTGGACATTCTGCAGACATCTGTACAGTTGAGAGGTATGATTATGCATACAGCTTACTACCACTCCCGGGAATTGAACCATGGCTGTGTGTGCTAAAAATACAATAATTTGTGTTTCATCAGAGAGAGGTATTTAGAAAGTGCTGTCATGTCCTTCAGTGTTTTATGTCTAAGTCTCTCTTAGTTGTAAAATCTGACCTTGTAATTACAACATTCTTATACAGACATTCCTAGACATATTTTTTATGTAGCACAGTGTGAGAAACAGTTGACACAACAGTACTATTCACATAACAGATCTTGGTGAATGCAACATGTGAGGCCATACAATTCCAGAGTAAATGCATCCAGTCCAGGATTTAGAACTTTATTGTCAGGCAGTTACACTTTTATTTAAATATGACCTATATGGGACTATTACTGTCATATTGTCTGGTTTATTCAGTACAAACCATACACATTTGTTATAGTGCCAGGTGACATTTTACTCCTTTATATTTATTTGGTATGACGGCTACAAGCAGGATTGTTACTCACCAGCCTCACGATGCAGCCTTTGCAACCTGCTGGCATGGCTTCCTGGTTCACAGCCTGCTCAACTGCAGCTGTAATGAAAAT
Source organism: Protopterus annectens (assembly GCF_019279795.1). Lineage (NCBI taxonomy): Eukaryota > Metazoa > Chordata > Ceratodontiformes > Protopteridae > Protopterus > Protopterus annectens. Next base: position 663,014,985 of record NC_056746.1, read on the forward strand.
AGAGAAACACTTATGCATACCTATCCATCACATACACAGGCTGGTCTTTGGTAAACTATTATTGCTATGGATACTTACACACTGCTGGGACATCTCTCCTGTCTCTTGCTTCTTGGACCCATTGTTCCAAGAGCTCCCTCTTCCTCCGTTTCAAGTCAGCATAGTGGTGACAGACTTGCTCACCAGTCCAAGGGATACCAGTGGCACTGGTGAGATCACGGGCTAGACTTTCTCAGGCTTCCACTTTATATTGGGAGCCCTGGTACTGGTCCTGTAGCAGTCTCATGTCATGTTTTTTTACCAGGAGTCCTACTATGACCTTGGACTCTTGTATGCCCCAGCGCTGCACCCTTAAGTGCATGCCCTCTCCAACACTTGCCATACTGCCTACAGTGGAGAGCTACAACCAGTTATGAGCTGTATTCCTGCCTGCAGGGTTTAAATGCGGCCGATTTCCCACCCTTTGGCATGATTGGATGGATTTGAAAATGCTGAGCTAAGCTAAGCTACGGGCAAACCTGCTTAGCTAAAGTTGGCAGTGCTTAAAGGGGCAGGTTTAGCATTGCTTACCAATGGGAAAATCCAATTAGCTGGGCTACCCATTGCTTAGTATTCATATGTACACAATACTTACACCCGGTCAACATAGCTGTGCAATGCTTAGCATTGCTTTTGTTTTATTATATTAGTCTACCACCTGTATGGGATTGTTTCATCATTCATTATATAATATTAGATTTATATACCTTCCCTAACATCCCCCAATGAGCTGTGATTAAGTTATTCTTGTGTGACTATACTATATGGGGCACTTGTGTTTATATGGGGGTTTCACTACTTTATTACACTGACACCTCACATCTGGGCCTAATACACTACTCTGGTTGAGAAAAATCAGTTACTTCTTACATAAATATGCAAAAAATAAAATATTTAATGTTTACACATACAAAATCGAAACAGTTTTGGGGAGGCTCAAACCGTGAATGACTACATGTGAGGTGTACACTCTAACCACTACACTATTGCACTTATGTTTATGCTGGTTGTCTATTGCTTTTTAACTTATCATGCTGTTTCAGCTGGGCTAAGCATAGCTAAGCAATGGGCATACCTGCACAGCTATGGTTAAATTTTATTGCATGTATAAAAAAAAATTTATTTGTTGTGTTATTTTATTTGTACCCTTCAGAATAGCCATGCTAATGCTGAACCTGTTATTCCATCATCTTTCTGCTTTGTGGGACGATTGTCCCTTATGGCTTTGTCCACATTCCTTACTCTGATGGGTTGGGAGGTGTACGCTATGTGCTTATGCTAAATCTGTTATTCTAAAAACTTTTGGCTTGGTAGGGACGATTGTCCCTTATGACTTTGACCAGATTTCTTACCCTGATGGGTTGGGGGTGTTACAAGCGTTCTCGCTTATTTTAAATTGCCGAATGGCAATTCTGGAGTGCAGAGGGCATGTGTATTGTGAGAGCTCTGCTCTCAGACACACCACCTGTGTTCATACATGGAACCATGTCTGTTTTACAGCACGGTAGCACACCTTCATACATATGCATGGCGCGCTGCTGTGCTGAACAGGAACAGTCCCTGCCATGCAAGAATAATTTATTCCTGCACAGCTGCTTGCTGAATATGGGAGATTATCTTTTTTATAACAATTGTTGAGTTTATTACTTTAGTTTTAGAGATTTGTGTTTGTGGTGGTTGGGAGAAGTAGTTAATTTCTTGTGATTTTTTTTCCCTCTAGAAAACATGTGTTGGGGTGTTCCTTTGTGATATCACAACTTGCTATGTCATAATTTGCTTAATCACAATAAGCCTAAATGACAAGCTATTAATCTTGTATTTGTTACAGTAATGAATCAATATGGTGTCACACAATTCCAAAACCAAAACATTGCCAACCTGAAAAGACTTGCCACAGAAGTATTCAGTATCTGCCCACAGCCTTTGTGAAACATATAATACCCTCAAACTGCAGTGCCTCTGAGAATGCAGTCACTTTGTTATATTAGTAAGGAATGCAGAGCTACATCATCTCCCAGAAGGTTAATTGTTAACCCTGCCATTACAGAAGCGATGGGTGTGTAGTAAACCTTAGTCCTTCATGATGAACAAACTTTAACGTTAGGAAATAACCATCATTTTTGGTACCAGTAAATAGCTACTTCAGTTGTATTGCTAACTTATCTTTTCAGAGTCTGTTGGATAAAGCCATCTTGATGACTTTAATGCAGATGTGGGTATAATTTAGTAATTGTCCATATTTTGAGTAATGGTACAATTATGCAGAAGGCTCTAAAATATTCTTTTAGATGCTAATTTAGTAAATGCTTTAGAATTATAAGCATAGCTGGGCCAAGTTATGGGGGGATGCTAAATACTATATCTGAAAGAGCAATATCTCCTGCATTTCAGACCTGACTTAAGGATATCTATCAGTCTAAGCATGCCCTTGTCCTATAGATTATTGCATCCAGTATTATACCTAGAAACAGCCATACTTTTGTTTGTAATGAAACTGGGTTACACTGCTGACTGAGACCAGTCATGTAGAACATGCGTCACATAGAGCTAGCACCAGTTTAATATGCAGGTAGTATCCCTCATGTATTTCTAGAGCTGGCCAAACTAGAGTCATTAGATCCCCTGCTGCCTTTTGCAGGTTAAGCAGCACTTGGTAATGGTGCCATCTTGACAGATGACTGGTACAACAGCATTATTTTTTTTTTGCCTCTCTTGTTAACATTATAAAAGTATAAAGCAAAGCTAAACATTCTTTATCAAAATGACTTGTGCTTAGTATGTATGGAGCTCTGTGACTGTGCAACAATATTGGGAAAAAGTTCTCCTTTAAGCACTTCACTAGTGCAAGACCCAGTTGTTATAGCCCATAGGGGTGGGTAACAAATACTGTTAATGCACACCTGTAAGCACTGTTATAATCTGGCCTCACTTTCAAGTTTCACTGTTGAGGTAAATTTCTTTTCTTCCATGCATACCTCTCAACTTCTTACACAAGAAATTTGGATAAAGCCTTAAATAATTGGGGAGCAAAGACCCCAAGATATGGACATATTTTAAATATTGTTCTTATAATCTTAGAAGGTTGTTAGAATAACAGGTTTTGTGTTAACTTGCTTTTTCTGAAGGATATGCATTTATTTATTGGCATTTGATTACCAGAAAAGTCTGAATGGGTAGAAACCCATTTTCAATGCAGGCCCAGGGAGAAAAGCTACAAAATATTACAAAACATTTTAAGAACAATAATTTTACAATCTTCAAAAATAAAACAAAAACATCTGCAGTTTAAAATAATTTTAACAAATTAGACATAATGCAAAAACATGGGATATGAATTGATACAAGTTATATGCCAATCATTTAATATTTACAGAAATTTTAGACAGTTTGTAGACAAATTAAAGGTAAGCTAGTCTAATACAAAATTGCAATATGAAATGAGGGAAACAGGCTTATGCTATATTTAAAGAGAAAGTCATGGAAGAGAAGTAAATAGCAGTAAGGAAGTAAGTAAAGAAGGGAGAGTAAGGAGGTTTTCGGCATGAAAAGCTACTTGTTCATATTCAGGGATATAGATTATCTTGGTTTTGACCAATAACAGTGCCAGATTTTAACTAGGAAATCTTTCAGAGTGGTTTTGAAAGATGGGAGGGAGGGTATAGACTTGATGGCTGCAGGTAAAGAGATCCAGGCCTTAGTAACCTTGCATGAATACAGACAATGCCCAGCAGATTTGCTAGGTTTGTAGACAGAGAGGAGTTTTTGGTCATGTTGTATCACAATGTCTGACTGGGAACATAGTTGTGTAGAATGTTTTTGTGCTGGACAGTCAGACAGACAGATGAATGCTTGGTAATTTTATAGGTAGGAAGAAGCCTTGTATATGTTAGTTGATGACGCAGTTCTAGCTTTTTAGTGCTATACAGTGGTGGGTTCTGAAAGAGGTATTTGCTGCAAATTTAGCAATTTAGCTTGGAGGTTAGTAAGGATGGTAGTGCTATAAAGAAGAGTGGGGAGGAGCTAAGTAGTGACAAGTGCAGTTTTAGCTGCGCCAGTGAGAACGTTTTGGCTCTGTAAAGCATTCCTAATTTCTGATGAATTTTTCTTATGCAGTTTTTGTATTTTATATATATTGTAAGATTATATCATCACTATACTCCTTATAATTTCCTATGATGACTCAGTAGTAGTTGTATTATCAGAGGAGAGAGGACTTTTTTTTTTTTTTTCATGAGAAGGGAAAAAAGGAAAAAGTAGTACTTTGGTCTTTTTTGGGTCGAGCATAGGCTGTGAGTTACAACGCCATGTTTCAGTGGCTGTTAAAGCTTCCTGAATAATGCATGTCATTATTTAGTGGCTTTAGTCCTCTGTAGTTTGCCACAAATTTTAAGAGGAGCAGACTAAAAAACATATGACTATGAGGCAAAAATAAATATCTGGCCATTCGGTAGAAATCTGGACAGTTGAGCAGTATGCTGTTTTTTTTTTTTTGGTATTAAAGATGCAAAATAGATGTTAGGGATTAAAGAAATAATTATTCCAAAGCTTTTAAATGTCTGAATGTTTTGCTGTTTATTAAATTTCCGTCTCATATTATTTCACAGGCTTGGGTATATTATTTAATTTTGCAAAGGGGGAGAAAAAGGATAACATAATTGATCTGTTAAATGTATGGAATAAAGCTTAAATGACCATATTCATATTTTGCTCTATCAGTTACATTTTTTTGTGCATGTTGTAACTACTGCCCTGTTTTGAAAGAAATGACAGAAAATGTCACACTTTTGGCACAGCTGTCAGAAATCTGTATACGTTTTGTCAAAAGCTTTCAGAAATGGATTATTTCACCTCTGAAACTGTTTCAGAGAAGAGGTTTATTTATCTGCACATCACAGTAGTGTAGCATAAGCTTTTTATTTTCAGATATACTTGAAATCTAGCAAGATTCTTTTCTGAGAATGTTTTCTATTCTTCTTCCTCTTCTCATCCTTTGCCAGGTTATTCAGTAACAGTTAAATAGTTTTATTCTTGGTTTTACTGCAAGGAGTTGGGAGAAAAATATATTGTTTCCAGCCTCTGTATTTTGTGACAGAATCTGACACCAAATCTGCTTAACAATCTACATCTGAGGTTCATGACCTGGTTTATGCAATCAACAAGTTATTTAGCTTTGATCCACTTGCACTGGATTTTTATTTTCATTTTTTGAGAATTTGGAGGCAGCAATAATGCAGCATTAATTCCCTTTTGTTTCAAACCTATTTTATTACAAAAAGAACTCAACCATTTTCTTGTCTTTGTGAAGCAATCATACTAGATCATGGCTGTTAAGGAAAACATCCTCAGAAGTTTTATTATGCTTCTTCTCTTAAGCTTTTAGCGGGATGATAGCTGGATCCTTGCTTTGCACCTGTAGTTGAAAGATTTGTAGTTCTATTTCCATTTCTCCAGACCAACTGTAAAGCTTGGTATAGTGCTGCTTGCTGTTGATGCGATGTTTCGTTGTGACTGTTTCATCCTTTACATCAGTTGGTCAGAAGGGCAGTCTTCACACATTCCATTTTTGTTTGACATCCCTTTTCATTAAAGTGTACTTCAGTTCACCTTACTTGTCTACTGCCAACAGGGTAGGAGCTAGTACCCTACACAGGTTACCACTTTCTATACTAGTCATAACATCACAACTGGATGTTGTGGTCTCATTGTCTAGATCTCTGTTCTAGTAGTTTATAGTGCTTGTTTACTTAATTAATTAGTTAATATTTTGTAATTTAGTTACATTTAGTGGTGTTATTTTAATGAATTTACGTAAGGGTACAGCTAACAGAATGTCAGTGTGCACATGCCAGAAGTGTGGAGGTAGGGTAGAAAGTTGGATGCAAAGTGTCTTCCATGCCCATTGCCTGATACTTCAATTAAGATTTTTTATAAGTGTGATTAAGGGACTTTAACTGGTGTTTCTGTGTGGAATTACTTTTACTATGCCTGCCTTCAGTTCCCTCATCTTCACCTATCTTCTAGACAAGAAAACTGTGTCTGCAATAAATTGGAGATCAGACCAGTGATGTAACTGGTGTTACCCAGTGTCACCTGGATGTTTTTAAATGAGTTGCTTGTTGGCATTATAGGCTAGCCAATGTCATGGGCTATATAGGTATTGTAGAATGTGAACTGTGCTGCTAGTGGTATTGATATACATATATGGGTTACTAACTCTAAAGACCTTGACCTGGTATGTGACATTAATAATACCTGCTGGAGGGACAGATTTGTCTCCCAAAGGTTACCACAGCTTTGAAACAGACTCCCGCTTCATGTCGGACAGAGCACCTCTTTGGCCCTCTTCAAACGCAATTTGGACGATTAGATGTGTGACTGTAAATTAACACCAGGGTTCCACCTGTGTTCCTCTTGGGGAGGGACAATACGTGCTGATCATGCAAATAAGGATAAGAACTTGGCTAGGCTTGTCAAGGCCCTAGGGACATTAGCCTAGTAACTTTATATGATCCTATAGTGCTGACTGATGTTATTGAGAACATTTTGTCATTTAAGTTTTACAGTTTTATGCTTGCAAACATCAGTGTGCAAGGACTGAAGGCTAACTTGAATAGAATTCTTGAGCTTTGCTTGTGGTAATTTTGATGTGATGTCTAGCTGTGGTGTCGTTGTCAACATTTTAGCAGCAAGCATGAAACTTCAGTGTATCAGTGTTATATAGTTGTACTTTCCAACTGATGCCTTGGTGTACCATGGTATTGATGATAATTTTAATAATTTTAATATGTCAGTTGCATAAATTTATAAACATTTCTCAGCCTGTTAATGTGGTGTCGTATATGCAAATATTTGGCTTTGTTATACTTTAGTGCCCCCCCCACAGATGACCAGTAGCAAGTGCCACACAAACCCTGCCCAACACCCAGCAGCAGGTTGACGTTACATTTTAATCATGAATAAACATTTGCATTCGTTTCTCAGCCACATGAATATTTATCTGGATAAGGGAAGCATAACATGGACTTGTTTATTATCTGTACAGACACTGGTCAAGGGAAGTGTTGGAATTGTTGTTTTTTGTAATTACATGCAAATAGATAGCTGAAATCAGACTTTGCAATACTCCCCCTTTGTGAAATGCAACAGAAGTAAAGTATAACTGTATGAAATATTCATCCGGATAAGCAGGCACATACTGTGGACTTGTTAATTCACTGAACGGAAAGCAGGCGAGATGTAAACCTTAAACCTTGATCAGAACAAATGAAATATTGTAAGTAGTGCTTTGGAAATGCACAGGCAAAGCTAAAATCAGCCTACTCACTAACCTGTAGACGTTCCCCCATTTAGGAATAAAAACAAACTATGTAGAAGAATCCATATTATGGTTTAGAACAGTTACTGCCAGTAACATATTAAAAGACAATTGCAGAAGAAACATTAAAATTCTGAGCTACAAATTGGGGTTGCTTGTAAGTCAGGAATAGTTCTAAATATGGCAAAGCATGCAGTCAGCATAACACTGTAACTGTGCACAACCCTTAACTAATATAATAATACATTAATCTGTAACTGTGCACCCACTGAATTAACAGAAGTTTCAAACAAAATGCATGAGCTAAGAACTTCACTGTAAAGGAGAACTAAATGTGTAACTGCATTTTTTGACATTTCAGGTGATTATAAATACTCCTGCTATCCTATCCTATTGGCTTTGTTCTTTTCTATTGGCTGGAGCATTACATGCATATACACACACAGGCACATGCACACAAGCATGCATTTATATTCACACACACAGACACACCCACACAAATATGACTTTTTTTCCCTTTGCTTTTGCATGAGGGCCTCACATCCCCGCTACTTCAAAATACCAACTCTGAGATCACACTACATTGAGGACAAGGGTAAACAACTACTACATAATGAATCCTCCTGCGGGCCAGACCTCTCAACCTCTTAGAATAAGAAATCTGGACAAAGCCATGAAAAAACTGGTACAAATAGGGACAATTTTTAAATATTGCTCTTACAAACTTAAAAAGTTGATAGAATAACAGGGTCTGCATTAGTATGAATTTTCTGAAGGGTGTGAAGTCTAAAACTCAAATGTCTGTCATTATTTTCTAACTTCAATCTTTAATTATTTGACACTAATTTGCCAGAAAGCCACAATTTTATGAAAAATGGACCAAAAATATATAAGGCAAAAATCTGGACATTCTGTGAAAATCTGTACAGTTGAGAGGTATACTGCTGTCACAGGCAAATCGAACATCAAAATGTTAATACCTAGAGGAAACCACCTATAGGACATATGCCATAAAACCTGTCTTGATTTCAACAGATTCTGTGCACAATGTAAAAAATAGTAAAAAATGTCAATTTTGTACAAAAACAAACATACTTTATTCTCTAGCAAAAAAAAAAAAAAAAAAAAAAGACATACAACATAATAAAAGTGAGCTTTTGCACCATGGTCACTCTCATACTCTACCCCTCTTCCTGCACATAGATGATTCAGCGTCAGCCAACAAATGTGAAAAGTTTTGAGAATCACTCAAAACGTACGTGTTAATCAGCAATCAATGTATGCATGATGTCACTGGCATGCCAGTCATGCATCATTTGCATTCTACATCACAGGCATTAGGCTTGTCAATCACTCTAGCAACACCCATTCCTGCACGAAATGGCCAGGGGCCAGTAGAGTACAACAAAGCCAAATATTTGACATGTATATAGGAATTTATGTACTGTGTGGGCCGCAATGGTGGTGCTGCGGTAGCGTTATCGCCTCACAGTAAGATTCTGTCCTGTTCGATTCTCAGCTAGAGCATCTTCTGTGTGGAGACATGCGTGAATGGGCGTACCTTCGTTGAAGGTTGTGCGTCAGGGCCGGCAACTCGGCACGTAAAAATCTACTGCCAATCATTAGCAGACCGGAGTTCCACTGTGGCGACTCCTAACTGGGAAAAGCTGAAAGACACAACAACATGATTGCACTGTATGCATTTTATGCATTATATCTTGGTTTGCTTGCATTTTGCATTTTTATTTTCACAGTGTGCTCTGTTAGCCTATTTACATTCAGTATTACTATGTGCTCATTTTGTATATAATATTGTTGATTGAAAGACAGTGAGTTGCTTTCTGCTGTTTGAGCTTTTAGCTTGAGTTGTGGTGGCTGGAATGGGTCTCACTTACCCAGTGAACAAATAGTAATAAATGTGCATTGCAATCTGTGTTTTCCTCTCAAGTGCACCTCATTACAAAGAAAGTTCCTCATTTCGAAACTTAAAAATTTCATGTTGTTCATTGTTCTCCACTGAAAGGGCCAGTCGCACATCCAATTTTATTCATGGGAAATAATGTTAAATTATATTAAGTCATCAAAATATCATTTGTAAGCATAAAGTAAAGGATTTTAACTATCTATTGAGCTTTGTAGCTGAAATTGTTAGTAGGCTGCTAATAATTGCTTCATATTTTACCCATAGTATGTGTATTCATGGTGTGGTTGTTAACAATTTTGCACCTGTTACTGTGTAATGTCAGTTTGTGTATCTATTGATTGATAGTGTTTGCTCTCCTAATAGTATATAGTTAATAGTGCTAAGGTGTCTGATATGGAAGGAAGCAAAACAAAACAACAAAAATGCAAAATAATTTCAATGTGTTAACTGTCAGTAGCATTAGTTACTGTACTATTTGTCGGGTAATTGGTAGTTCCTTTGATTTTTATAAAACATCCCGGATTTTCTACCTCATATTTTTATTTTTTTCTTGTAAAATATGTGCTTTTTGGCATCTGGAGGACTGTATTAAGTCAGTAAGTAAAGTAATGACAACTGCTTTTATTGTCAGACTTCATATCCTTCAGAAAATCAATTATAATGCAAAGTGTGCTATTGTACCAACTGTATAATGGCAATATTTAAACTAAACTATCTCCCTGGCATCTGGCCTCCACACCCCACCCCTAACATTATTGGCTTTATTAGTAATTGTTGTTGTGCTAACAGATTGAGAGATATGCGGCCTGCATTTTTTTTGTTCCTTGAAAAGAATTCACCAGCTGATTGCCTCTAATCAGTGCTTTGTGGTGGTGCATGATCAGAGGTAGAGTTATCTATGCAGGCTAGCTGGAGGAGGGGAATGAAGGGGAAGCCTGGGTTGCAAAATGACCTGAGCTGCTTCAATTAGTCTTGGCTCCCACCTCCACTCTTCTTTAAAAACTGGACGGAGGTGTTAAACCACAACAGAGAACTTTGTAAAAGGTTTATAGATTTCATAAATAACAGCATATGGGAAGAGGGTTCCACAGATGTTGAGCTTTGACAATACAAGTGTCTTGGCATGGGAAACATGTTATACATTGCTGTGTGCATGTTTGTAAGAGAACTGAGAAGCAGCAGTTAAAAATTCACTGACTACTGTGTTTTTTGTCAAGTGGGTATTTGGTCTGGATTTATGCAGTCCATAATATGTGTTTAGAAATGAATAAACATAAATTACTTTTTTTCAGGTTAATTTTGGATTGTATGCACAATGTAGAGTAACAGTCTTCTGCTCTTTACAAAGTACATACACAAACACTATCACATGGGCCAGTTTCCATAATGTGTAGACTTTATACAGTAAAAAGAGTAGATCTGGTGGTGCTAGTATGTGTCTTGCATGTATGTTAGCTGTCTGTGCTTCTCTAAGCCTAATTCAGTTTTTTTGTTATGTTTCTGTATTCCACCATGATATTTCACACCATGCCTACCAAACATATACAGCTGTCCTTCTCAATTATGATGAACATATGAATGTAAATCATTATATAAATGCTGTACTAGGTGTATGTGCATGTGTGGACTTTATTGCTCTGCTTGTTTGGTTCTGCATAAGCTCTGTTTGTCATAAACCCTGTCTATTTAAGGAAACTTGGATCGAAGAGTAAACATGCCAAAAACCTCAGTGTTTTTAATATAATAATCATAACCTCCTCAGCCAGCTAGCTCATCTTAAGTGTTTCACATCTCTTTGCTGTACACTGTAGCTGCATGATACTACATTTTTTATTTTATAGGAGTTCATAAAGTACTTCTGCCACACCTGCTGCACCTGTAGCATAAGGCTCGGGTGGTACATAAAAAAGCACAACAACCCCCATCACACATTCTAGGGGACAAGTAGAGATGGCTGAAGGTGAAAAAGGTTAACACCTGTTGTCAATAATATCTCCATTAGTAATAAGTAGCTTTCAGCATAATTTCTGTTGTCATACTCTGAGGAGGTTAACTAATTGTTTTTCTTTCATTTTATAAACAGGTCAGGTTAAGGAAAAATATATCTTCATTTAGTTGCACTTGCATTAGCAGTACCAGTCACAAGCAGTGCAACTGAGGACCTGGTGATCACCCATGGTACATGTCACACTGCCACCCCAACTATCTGGAATTTTGTGAATAATTCTATGTCATTTGTGAATATTGATATTATTTATACAGAACTGTATGTTATGTACTGAACTTCAAGAATGTAACCATAGCATACCCTACTGGAACATAGAAGATTAACCTGCAAAACTTAAGAATAGTTGAGGTTAAGTTACTTTATAGCTGGGCCATAAACAAGAGATGTTATCTCTCAGTTTCAATGCAAAAGCAGATACAATGCCTAAAACTAGAAGTTTTTCTATTGGGAAAGTAATTACTAGGTTTAAAATGTAAAGTGTTTTATTGTTTTACGACTTCCAAGATCTGGCAAACATCTGAGAAAAATGTATTTTTAACACAGAGATGTTACAATTCTGTTGAATTTCTGTTTAGCCTGGGAACTGAAGTCAGGTGACAAAGAGTGATGTCATCTAAGCTGGCCTAGCAGTAATGTTTGATATTAATGTGGGAACTCTCTCAGACAGAGACTGTGCATTTTGTATTTTGTTTTGGACCTAGCAAGAACATCCACTCATCTCCACCTTCTGCACTTCTACCTGCTTGCTGCTCTGTAAGTAAGATTTAGGGCATAGTATCTCTTTTTAGATATAGTTAGGAATATAGTAAAGATTAGCTTAGATGTTTTCTGTATTTATTTGAGACTGTCCTGCGATGTTGTTTTAAAATATTTCATGTGATTTTAAACGCTGAAGTTAGTGTGCTGAGTTGCTGAGTATTGTCTTGTTCTTTTATTATTTATTATTAAATATATTTAAACCTATCATTGTGTCTTGTATTTGTGAGACATATTTAAGCTCTTAGGGTACTTGCATATGTATTTGGTGACACTGTATAGGTTACTCCTAATAGCCTGTCGCTTGGTCAAAACTACCATTTGGATTATTAGTAACATTACACAATAGGATTGGACACCCTTTGTTAAGGGCCTAGAGCAGCTGATGAGTGGTTGATGGCAGTGATAACTACCGTATAGCCTGGTCAGAAGGGGACATAGCTAGTAAACCTGTGCCAGCCCTTCCCAGGTGTGTATGTGTGTGTTTGTATATATATCAAATCTCAAAGTGTGTGTATGTCAGCTACTTGGGCAGGGACACAAAGCACTGGTTGGACAGAGAGGGTGCTGGAGGTTTTGGCTTGACCACTCAGTTGAGATCTCAGCCCTATAGCTGTGCCAGTGGGGAGTCTGATTGGGGATCTGGAGAAAGAGGGAGAAACCAACCCAGACTGACTGTGGTCTCTGTGTGCTATTAAGGGAAATTGTGCTTTACTGCGTGTGTACTTATCATCCTCCCAGTGTGTATGTCCCCTAGTTGTTTGCAGTTGTGAGGATTGAGGGTCCTTGATTATTGGACCAGTGCAGGGGCATCATAGTACAGAGCAATCAGAACACAGAAGCCTAACGATAGAAAAAGTATGAGGTGTTCTCACAGTCATATCTTTTTTTTTTTTGCAAGATAACTGATGACTTCATTCTTGTAGGAAGTTTTTACTTTTTTTAACAAGTCATGTTGGAAAAAAAAAAGAAAACTGTCTTCATTTCAAGCAGCTTGAAAGATGTCATTTGATTGGCTAAGTGAAATTAAGGTTGGGCTAGGGTATGCCTTTTATAATGTCTGTTACTGTATCATTAATATTAGCCATGGAGGATGGCATGATTTGCACAGGTACATGGATACAGAGAAACACAAGACAAATGCAAAGCAGGTCACTTCTGAAAGGAAAGTAACAGACATGTTTGCCACCCACGTGTGACAAGCAAGTACAGCTCAGAAAGTATTAATAGCTGAAGTGAGATGTGCTGCCTTACTTGCAGAGCACAACCTACCCTTTAGTGGTGCAGATCATCTGCTGAAATACATGAAAAAACACTTCAGTGATTTTGAAGTGTTGAAGAAGATGAGGTGTGGGGCCACTAAGTCTGCATGCATTACAAGTGATGTCATGGGTCCAAAATATCAGGAAGATGCAGCAGCAGTTTGTCGGAAGCAACGTTATTGCATTTATTTAGATCAGAGTACTGATATAGGGGATAATAAACTACTTGTGATTTTGGCTGGATTGTTTGACCAGGCAAAATGTAGAAATGTTTTTTTCTTAGACATACCTATTTGTGTGGCAGGTACAGGTGAAGTGATATACAACCGTCTTATGGAAAGTCTTCATAGATTCAATATTCCAACAAATAATATGGCTGCATACTCATCAGATAATGCTGCAGTCATTGTTGGTAATACAATTCTGCATTGTCACGATTAAAGACTCTCAGTCCTGATCTCTTCAGCAAATCAGGTTTGAAAATGATGAAATCACCTGCAGAAGACTTAATATCAGACATTTATAATCCTCTTTTTGCATAGTGCAGAGAGGCAACAGAAGCAAAATGAATTTGCATTATTTGCTGATATTGCGCCACTTGTGGTTATCTGACATACCCCCACTCATTGGCTGAGTCTTCATAAAGTTAACGAATACTGGTGGCTTGTGCTTTTTTCATACTTCCAATCATATGAGCCCTGATCGCACAGAATAGATCTCATAACAGAAAGATTGCATAGCCTTGAGGTAAAACTGGTATTGCTTTTCCTGGATTATGCTGTGGCATTTCTCCTTAAGGTCAATGTGCAATTGCAGGCCAGGAGCAGTCAACTTTTAAGTCTGTGCAATGATATCACAAAACTTCTGCAGGTGTGCACAAGTGGGTTATTGAAGCCATGTCCCTCTATAGAATTTCTAGGTAATATCAGTACCACCAGTAATTTTTTTCTTTAGGATGACAATAATATTTTGTAGCACATTCATGCTGGACCTGATGTTGCAAAATATCTGGATGAAAATGGTAAGGACATTGTTGGTACTATAACTGAGCATACCTTCTATAACAATGTAAAAGCATTTTACATTGCACTTCTGAAAATGAAAAAACATTTGCCTGTTGGTGACATGATACTGCAAAATATTGGCAGATTATTAAACCCTTCTTTGAAATTAAATCTTTTAAATGCAGTTGTAATATGCTTTGCAACTCATCTAGAAGTTTGCAAGTCAAGTCAAGAATGTAGTCAGCTTAAAGATGAATTTGTCATCTACCAGCTTACTAACTGCAATTGGCCATAGCAACAGTGCAGCCAGAGCACTGAACCAGATGCATGTTTCCTCTACCTCAAGTACTAGTCAACAGTCATACAAAGCCCCGAAGTGGAAGGAATGCCTTTCTTTAAGCAGCTTGTATTAATGTTGCTTTCTTTGCCACATTCAAATAGTGAACCTGAGCAAGCGTTCAACATGGTGAGAAAAGTTAAAACAGAGCTGAGGCAGTCATTAAATGTCAAAACACTTAATTCATTGCTATCAAACAAATTGAATAAGGACAGTGACTATTTTTCTGTGGAAATCCACAATCCATTCTACAGGCAACGAAAAGGACTATTGCAGCTCACAATAGAGAACGTGCCCTCCAGGCAGAGCTACCAGACCCAGAGGTCATCATGACTGAAGAAGGTGAAGATGAAAGAGTTCTTCTGTCACTGAGCTTACTTTGGTATTAGTTCAGTCCTTAGTTACTTTAGTAGTTAAAATGTATGTGATGTTAATATTAATATTAGTTTATTAGTTAGTTAATTAGTCTGTTAATCTCATTTGATTTTTTTTTTATATAAAAGAAATTGTACTTCAGCTTTATAAAACTTTAATAGTTACTTAGGAACAGAACTCATTTGATGCTATTTCTTACAAAAATGTAATTTATATTTATATTAGTTTTATACCAGTTTAGTAGTTAGAGCTTATTTAATTTGTATTTATTTAAATGTTAATACCAGTTTAGTAGTTGTTAAAATTCTTTTAATTGTTTATACAAATTATATTTATGTTCATTTTATATGATTGTAGCAGTTTTATTTTTATAAAAGAAAATTGCATTTTAGTTTTGTACAAGTTCACATGTAAATATAAATAAAACCATATTGTTCTGGTTATATTTTGTGTTATTTAATATTATTATAGCAATTAATTTTATTTTTATAAAAGAAAATTGCCTTTTAGTTGTATGCAAGTTCAAAGTGTGATAAAAGTTCAGATGTTAATATAAATAATGCAACATTGTTCTGATTATATTTTGTGTTGCTTAATATTTTGTTCTTCAATTTGCAATTGAATGTTGGTATCCCACAACTGCATTGGAATTGGTGGCATTACAGAATTATGTATGCAATTTTTATAGTATCCAGATTTTTGGCCAGCTATACCTACTTTTCATAGGCCTTTGTCCAGAATGTTGCTGTTTCCTGGTTAAGAGGTATGCTCTACTAGGAGGAATAACATCTAGAATCTTGTTATTACTAATATGGGAGCATCTTGCACCATCCCTCCATATCTTCATCACATGATAAATCTGACCATAAAGCAGTCTCCGTTGAAATAAAATTGAAACCAACGATCCCTCATTAGGTCAATCATTGAAATATAATGCCCCCTTTGGCATGTATCTGTCCAGATACTTTCAATAGCTGGGAATGCCTATGGAGATGCCTTACTAAAAGGATATGAGGCCTAAACAACATGTTTTATATAGAGCAAGGCAAAGCCGTCTCACTATTCTTGTTGTCCGACAAACTGCTAAGAAGTGACCTGTGTCTGACATACAAAGCATTATCTGACCCAGTACTGATAGATTTACAGCACATCAGCAAGTCAGATGGCATCAGACATACTCTGTCCTAGGATATAAACCTATTTTGCAACATCAACAGAATGGTTTGGAGGGACAGGTATATCATGCAGAGGATACTTATGATCTGAAACAGATTCCCCATTCACATAAAACAAGGTCCTTCCCTATTTATATTCAAGCACAACTTGGATTTATGGATAGGAAAGAGAAAATGTATCCCAAGGCTGCCTCTGTTCTGCTAATGGACAGAGGCAGGTTCTAAATGCTTTATCCCATGCACATGCTCCTTCAAATTGTCTATGGTATGGTCCAAATGGTTTACTATCATTTTGTTGAGTTCAGTGTAGGCGAATTATCATTTCTAGAAAACGTAAAAATGAAATTCATTACAGTGAACAGCAAAAACTTGAACTCGGAAGTGTTGAATGTTCGAATTCGACAGAATTCAAACATTCACCACACTTCCGTGAACAGCATTACTGTGTGTTCCACAGTAAAGTACATGTTTGCAGGGAGGCAAACCCCCACTGCACCCCCTGTCCCCTGCTACTTAGATATACAAACTCCAAGATATCACTATGGTGAGGGAAAGGGTACATTTCCTGATCCCCACTATGGTGCGATCTGCATCAAAATGTCGAAATTCACAGCAGCGAATGCTGTATTGCATTCACTGTTGTAAATTTCTACATTTTGGCATTTGTTTTTCCAATTCCACCAAATGGTAGTTTCTCACTAATGTAAATCTCACAAAGTGTGATCGAAAAAACGATAGTAAACTGGTCCAAAGTATTCTCATTAGGGGTGATATATAATTATTGAGCATGGGATGGGTAAGGCCAATATGTAACCAAATGGGATAGGTTAATTCAAGCACAAAAAGGGATATTGGCTAGGCTTAAAATGGACCTCAAAGGCAGCTTGCCTAACACTTACCTATGAACCTGTAAGTAATGGTTCATTGTCTGTGATCATCTAGCAGTTTCTGCACAGCCTAAGAATCTAGCACTAGAAGGGATAAGAATCATGTTAGTTATTCTTATCTGCCAGGTGGTTCTAGGTCTTGTAAAGATAACTACACTAATATATAGCTGGAAGATTAGTTAATGAGTGCAAGGATTTTAGGTGTAAGAGATCAGAGTAAACAGGACAATAGTAAGATAGTAGCAATGACAGTAATAAGCAATAAACAAAATTATAGCAATATGCAAGCTAGAGTAACAGCGTGAGTACTGCATCAGTAGGATAGGTACTTAGTTTTATCAGATGTTCCTCCGAGTAACTCTGAAAGAGCAAACATATTGTTTTGTCATTTCATGTGGACAACCATTCCCAGAGTTCTTTATTCAATCCCCCAGCTCTACCAATGGGCCTCACATCTCAACATACCTCTCAAGTGTACCTCATTACGAGGAACGTACCTCATTTGGGGTCTTAAAAAGTTCATGCTCCTCGAAATTCCTCAAAGTTCCACATTGAAAGAGTCTGTCACATATTCAGTGTTAGGAATTTTTTAAGTGAAATCCATTAAGTTTTTTATGCAAACAAAACTAGTAAACTAAACAAATAACAGCTTGCAAAGTCAAAATCAAAATGAAATGTTTACTGTAATAAAACAATTGTACAACGCTTTAAGCACAATAATAAACAAACACTTTTCATTTGTACTGAAACAAACATCCTCAGAAGACCTTGTAATTTAAAATTCCTGCAAATTTAAATTGGTTTTCTGTTCTGCTGACGTCACAGAACCAATACCATAATTGTAAAATTTAAAGTTGCAGTACATGAAAATAAAACCACTCAACCTATCAAACACTTTAAATTAACAAGAGGCAATTATGTCTTACATATTATACAAGCAATATATTTATAATAAAATATATGATATGTAATATATTTGCATAAACCGTATTGTGTAAAACAAATATTTCAATATAAATTATTGTTTTCTCTATATATATAAAAAGTCTTTCAACTACCTTTAATTAAAATTTATGTATACTTAAACATAATATAACAATAAAATGTGGTAAAGATATTGTATCAACCCATAATCTAATTTCTATATATAAAACATATAAACAATATATATATGCTATCTACGCATGTTTTTGTTTTTCAAAATACAAGTTACTGAACACATATCATTTAGTCCGGGCAAACTATATGCATCTAGCCTGATTTGCCATGCTAATTCCAAGTCTTCTAAAAGAATTGGTATCGGGCCCCCCTCTTGGAGATATATTAACCTGGTCGATGGCCATGTATAAAAAACTATGGCCAGGAAAACACTGTACATGCTTTGCTAATGCATTGTCCAATTTGCTTTTATTGATTGCATACTGATGTTCGTAAACTCTCTCACATAGTTTACGCTCTGTTTTTCCAATATAGAAACCGTTACACTGTTTACACTTTGCAAGGTACACTATAAACTTGGAGTTACAATTAAACTTCGATCGCACTTGATATTTCAAATTATTGACAACAAAGTTATTAGAATTTATCATAAACTTGCAATAATTACATGCTTCACATTTGAACATCCCAGTTACCTTTGTGGTCTGAGAATTTACTGATTCAAAAACATTTTTTAGATTCCTTCGCCTTGTAAAAATTGAATGGGGTCTGTCACCTAATCTTTCCCATAACATTGGGGATGATCTGAATAACTCCCAGTTTTAATTAAGTATACCTGTTACTAGATGGCTGTCGCAGGTGAATGTGGTGATGAATTTTGAACAGAAATTGTTAGCATTGGATGATGGACTACTGTCATTTCCATCCATAGAGGTTACCATTACAAGTGACCTACTTGGTACATCCATTGTTGTATCACTTATAGGTTTTACCATTAAAATTGGTGAATAGAAACCATGCAGTCTCTTATCTGTAACTTAGTCTATCAACCTGTCTAGTAAATCTTCAGGATATCCACGATTCAGAAACATCAACTTGAGGCGGTCACACTCACTATAAAAATCAGACAACTGTGTATTAATACGGGCCACTCTTACCAACTGGCCTTTAACGACCGAACATTTCTGGTGGAATGGGTGGCAACTCGAAAAATGAAGAAAATTTTGAATACGTTGCCTTCCTGTAGATGCTTGCTTGGTAACAGTGTAAGGATCTATTTTTTACTACTAACAGATCTAAGTATGTTATTTCCTCTGTTCCAAACGTCGAAGTAAACTTAAGAAAGTCAGTTGTATTATTTAGGTACTGCAGTAATTCTGACCCTACATGAACTGATCCGTTCAACAATATAAAGATGTCATCCAGAAATCTGGTATAGTATACTATTTTACAAGTTACATTGGGGTTGTTAAATACATACTCTCTCTCCCATTGAGTCATGACGATATTGGCAAAGCTCCCTCCACAAGGAGAACCCATTGCAACACCAGATATTTTCAAGTAGAATGAATCCTCAAACATGAAATAGTTTTTAGTTAATACTAGGTCAAGTAGTTCAATTACTAAACTAATCTCACTACTAGATGTACCATTCTGCTTTAATCTGGCAGCTGCCCAGTCAATACCCACAGAGTGGGGAATGCAAGTATAAAGATCTTTAACATCTATGGTTAAAAAGTTATATTCGCTATTGTAATCGATTTTATTTAAATCAGCTAAAAAAGACCATGAATCCTTACACACTTGGGTCTCTGACAATAAATACATTTTTAACAAATTGTCCACAAATTTTGCTATAGTGTATGTAGGTGAATTTCGACCATCAATTAATGGACAAAAAGGTGGATGGACTACACTTTTGTGTAGTTTGGGGATCCCAAACATGTAAGGATATTGTGGATAAGACACAGAAAAATAATTATACGTTTTCTGGTCAATACTACCATCGATGAACAGATCCTTAATACAGGCATTAATCAGCTGGTAGGCTCCATTCACCTCAGAGCGTGAGCTTGATTGGTAAGCTGGTGAATCAAGTAACAGTTCTATACGGGAGACATAATCACTGATATCAAAAATTGCCAACCCACCACCTTTATCTGATTTACACACCCTTATCCTCTGTGTTTTGATGAAAGTTAAAAAATCTTTTTCTTCACTGGATATATTAGATTTCACTACTTTTTTATTTAATCGTGGAATCTGTCTGATATTTAACTCACAGATTTGTTCAAATATTTGTAAAACAGGATTCAAGGGTGGATTAAAAGTACTTGAAATGAAAAAAGGTTCAGAAATAGATGCAGATTTACCTAACATCAACATTAAATTTAACTTTCTTACAAACAATTTAATGTCTATAATTGTTTTCACTATATCAAGTCTCTGGGTTGGTACAAAGGTATAACCCTTTGATAACAAACCAGCCATCTCTCTAGTGATATTCGAACTGGAATAGTTGTAAACTTTAAAATCACCTTGACTGTTAGATATTATTACCGGGTTGGGAAAAACAGTACTGGCTTCTCCTTGCCCGGTTAAATCTACCCCATTTACTTCGTCCAAATCATCACTGACTGGAAAATTGTCAATATTAGGTGTCACATGGTTTACGATGACAGTATTAGTTACATAGGTGATGTTATTGTCACTGAATGTACTCTTGGTGGCCATTGTATCAGTCAGATTTTCACGATCAAGGTCACAACTAGCCATGTCAATTTCAAAATATGTGGAGAGTTCTGATACTATTTCCTCCACCTCTTGGTCTTGTTGTTTTGTTTGTTGTTCGACGAAAAAGTTCTTTGCTTCGGCCTTGCTCCGGTACGACTGGCCTCCTGAAAAAACGGATTTTGATTTTCCTGATGGTAGTTATCTTGAGATTTAGGGTTAGTTGTAGTATTATGTAGTCTTTCACTACGTCTTACATTTATATCTCCATCTGAGATGGACCGGTTGGCACTCACGCCAAACTCATCATCAACAACTGACATATTAATGTTAGTATCCAAATGGATGGAATTTGAGTTAATGGTACCATTACTCAGACTGGCACTGACCATTTTGTCATCATGCATATTAAGATTAGATTTACGCCAAATCTGAGCTGAGGAAGGTTTGGGGTAAGCAATACCCTATTCATATGCATGTATATCTCGGTTCACTTTCTTAATTTTGTTAGATTTCAACTTTACCATGTGGTCATTTATATTTGAAAAAACACGACCATACTCAAATTTATAATGGTCGAAGTTAAGGTCTTGTTTGATTTTACGATCTAAATCAGTCGCCGTTTTAGACAAGTTGTCAACCCACAAATTATAATATTTAATAATGACCTCTAAAAGTTCAAGACCCTGACGGTCAAAAAGTTTGATTAGTTCCACATGGAAAGGCGAACCGGCTTCCAACCCCATTGGAAAATGGTGGCATCTGAGACCTTTAGGCCCAACTTTAAGTTTTAAACATTCTTGAAAGTAAACAATTTCAAGCTGTAACTTTTTAATTTTAACCAAATAAGCATCGGACAGTTTCAAGTCAGTGACAATGGTAGAAGTAATATTGTTACCTTCATCTGATTCAATTGTTGCTTGTATAACCTGAGGAACACATGAAAGGGAAATCTTTTCGGCTAACCAAAAATCAAGTGTGGGCTGTAAAGGACTGGCGTTATTCAACTCCTCAGTCCTGTTAATACCAGCTGATGGAGAAGTTTCTGACATCGGTGCTGTGAAGGCAAGCATCCGTTGTTGCGGTTGAGACTGCTGTAAACTAACATGGCCAGATTTAGAACTATCTGGCTGAGTAAAAACAGGTATTTGTTGTTGTGACTGTGTCTGCAATGGAAGCGCTTGGTGGAATCCAGAGTTACCTTGACAAGGGCCTGGCATTGGGTTATTAGTCCCTGTAGGCAAATAATCTATTCGAGTTTGATTTATGATCAGCAAGGCTTTCTCCGGATGAGCCGGAGCTGTAGTAGCCGGCATGGTTTTAAAGCTGGAACCAAGTAAGCAATTGTCTGTGCTGATAAAAGAATATGATAATCTAAGTTATATATAGAAATTAGATTGTGGGTCGATACAATATCTTTACCACATTTTATTGTTATATTATGTTTAAGTATACATAAATTTTAATTAAAGGTAGTTTAAAGACTTTTTATATATATAGAGAAAACAATAATTTATATTGAAATATTTGTTTTACACGATACGGTTTATGCAAATATATTACATATCATATATTTTATTATAAATATATTGCTTGTATAATATGTAAGACATAATTGTCTCTTGTTAATTTAAAGTGTTTGATAGGTTGAGTGTTTTTATTTTCATGTACTGCAACTTTAAATTTTACAATTATGGTATTGGTTCTGTGACGTCAGCAGAACAGAAAACCAATTTAAATTTGCGGGAATTTTAAATTACAAGGTCTTCTGAGGAAGTTTGTTTCAGTACAAATGAAAAGCGTTCATTTATTATTGTGCTTAAAGCGTTGTACAATTGTTTTATTACAGTAAACATTTCATTTTGATTTTGACTTTGCAAGCTGTTATTTGTTTAGTTTATAAGTGAAATCCATGGTAATTTGAAATTAATCATATTAATTCATTAAAGGATCTTCTTTATAAGTAAAACCAGAATATTTTAACCATTCTATGACCTTCCTAGTTGAAGTTGTTTGTAAGCCATTAGTATGTGCTCCACATTTTTCCCATTTGTTCCACATTATGAAGGCGAGTGTTCCTCATTTTGGCGATGGAAGGTTGAGAGCTATGCATCCCAAGGGTATAATTTTCATTCTTGAGAACTGCTTAAAAGTTACTGCAAAAAAATGGTCTACAATCCACAACTTTAGAAACAAAAATCATACCAACAGACGTGCCATGATAACTATAATTTGACTATTAAATAAAAGTTATTTGATTTGCAGTTATTCTATATCAACAGCAGTAGGATAGGTTGTGGAAAGCTGGATAATTCTGCTTCCTTCTTATTTTATTTATTTATCTATTTTTTATTTTTTGCTGATGCCGGGATCTACCACTCTTTTCCTGGCCTTCTGCTTGTTTTCTTTTGCTTTGCCACCCCACCCCACCCCAGTCTTCAGGTGCAACCTTTTGTCCTTTGCAGTAAGCATTAAATACCCTTATGTGATCACCATACTGTATCTGGGAAAATATGTAACTTAAAATAATTTACCTCACATTTCAGTATTTCATTGGTGCATTTTCACCTTTATGTGTAGCTTATAATGCAAATTCTTCCTCCAATATTACATGATATTATGTAACACATACTAGGTCCACTTTTGATGCAATGTCTGTGCATGTCCAGACAGATTGTCTCTCAATAACATATGAGCCTGTGGCCTGCTTAGCTTCAACTCATCCCCAATTCCATACTAACTTGTGAGGCTGTTATCTACTTCATTACCTTGCACCCTCTTTTCCCTGCTATCACCATATAATCTAATTTATGCTCTCCTTTCCTACCTCCTTTCCTCTCACATCTCCCCTCAAAAGTAAAGTAACTTGATATATCTCAGTACCTCTAAACCTTTCTAGCATATAACTCTCACCTTTTCTCCCTTCAGCTCTCATTTTCTCATTACTTCACCTACTTTCCTGCTATAGTTATCCTTCCTACCTTCAATACTCCACCATACCCCAATCCCACTATATCTCATCTGCCCTTCTCTACTCCAACTAATGTACATTTATTCATTTCTCTCCTGCACAACATGCTCTATTCCTCTCACACTATTTCTCATCAAGATGACAATACCAGCCTTTGATACTCTTGCAACCTTTTATTATTCGAACTCATAAGTTTGTTTCCCTGCCATGTCTTATAACTTTTAATTCCATATCTCCACACCTCCTCAAGGCATCAGTCTACCACAAAATACTCATCAGGCACCCAAACACTACAGTTACCCACTAGCATCCTCCTCTACCCGCTTACAACTTCCTGTTGCTTCCATATTTCTCTCTACCTCACAATAGTCATTCCCATTAGGCCCTGTCGATTTAAGACTAGACTAGAATCACACCTTTTCATCAGGTGGCCTTGTCATTATTGCTCCTCTCACTCAGGTAATTACATTTCACCTCTATTCATGCGTTTCATCTTTTCATTCCAGATACCTCTTCCTTCAGCCTCCCGTTTTCTTCTTTAAGCTGCCTAGACTTACTGTGCTATTTTGAAATAGACTTCCATTTCTCAATATGTGCAGAAGATTGGCAGTGTTTATATTGTATTACTCATACATACGTAACATTGTTATATGTTTTTTGTATATACTCTGCTGATATATGCAATTCATTTAACCATGTATATATTTCTGCATTTCTGTAGTGCATTCACATTTTCAGTATTATGTTTATGTTAATTAATCTTGTATAATCTTATAGCTTTTCTCCCCAGGGCTCTGCTGAGAATGAACTATGCCCAGTTAGACTTTCCTGGTAAACAAGCACAAATAACTAACTAACTAACTAACTAAATAAGTAAGTCTACATGAGACCTGCTCCTAAAGCAACATACTTAGATCTAGGCCGAA
This sequence comes from Protopterus annectens, assembly GCF_019279795.1. Lineage (NCBI taxonomy): Eukaryota > Metazoa > Chordata > Ceratodontiformes > Protopteridae > Protopterus > Protopterus annectens. The sequence goes on from NC_056746.1 coordinate 663,039,633, forward strand.
ATCACATCTCACTGTAGATAGTTATGTGAAGTTATAGTCCCTGACAGATATTTTAATGCTAATGTTTTCACTGGAATACCCTTCAGTTTCAAATAAATAATGAAGTAATTTATAATCTCCTATTTAGGCTTCAGTCTGTTTTTGGGAGCCAACATTTGTAAGTGCTCTTCCTGCAAATCAGAATCACTGAAAACCACTTTTGCAGATTGAGGTTACACAGTTTTCCTCACTGTTATGTAATTGTGGAGTTTTAGTCTATGTAAGTGTGTGGAGGGGTGAGGGTGCAAAAAATAATTTCTTTATGGCTGTAAGTAGATTTCATTTATCTTGATTTGCAGACACATCACTCACAATGATTGCCATTAAATAAACCACATGCATCCTTGTTTTCTTGTTGCATGATAAAATGCTTTAAGTGAACATTTACTAAATCCAGTGTGTATTTAATGAGCTTCTATTTTTTACAAGAGCATTGGCTTATTGCATGCCTAATTGCTGTGTTACCATAAGTTAAAAATGTTAAAGGACTATTACATTTTCTACTCTTTTGGTATAAATCATGTTAATCTGGGCAACCTGACTTTTTGTGAATTTTGTATTAAAAGTACTATTTTGTGTAATATGTAGATTAATTGTGTTGGCAAGTGTTTTTGGTGTTGCTGCCTAACAATGTTTGTTTCACCATTCTGTTTCACAGTGTTGGTGCCTTTTGTGTGCAGTCTACATCCTCCTTTTATCTAAATGGAAAATTTTCCTTGTGTTCTAATTTCCATCTATATCCATATCTTTTCCATTTCTGATAGTCATTGCCTTGCATGGCTTCCTTCTTAAAGTAAGCCATCTGAGCTTCTCCACTCAGGAAGAGTGTGGTCAGTCTATTCCACTCGGTAGATGGCTAGACATCCATATCCAAAGTCATTTTGAGGATTATTAAATACATTTCTAGTTAAAGCCCAACGTTTGGAGGTGGTAACTGACACGTATCATCTGTGACCCTAGCCAAGGTCCTCCTTAGATGATTCTCCACCATTTTGGCAAGGTACAAACTTCTTATAGTGCTAGGATAGTGATCTGCTTTGTTTTAAAATATCTGCTTTCTTCTGCTGAACCAGTGCAAGGGCACTGACATTTTTTTTTTTGATAGCTGAACAGAGCCTGCAGAGATTGGTTAGCTTCCTGGTGGGCATGGACACTTTGAAGAAACACTTCCAGCTAGATGGCCAACTGAGAGCAGTGAATTTTGAGAGGTCCATAACTAGTATAATAATATAGGAAAATGTTATTATTTTCAAGTTTTAAACATCAGAAATCTATAGATAAACTACTAAGCTACATAGATAAATTTTGGTGGAGATACACAAAAATTTTCCTGTCAAATGACTTGGAGATATATTGAGTCACTGAATATGAACAACTCATTGAATTCTCATCTAGACGCTGCTTTGAAAAAAGAACTGCAATTGATGACATCTACCTTACAGGAACTATCTTTGAAGATGGATGGCTTTAAAAATGACTTAGAAAACCTCAAATTAAATTCTCAAAAACAGACTGATACTCTTAAGGAACTATTACAGCAACACCATACAAAAATAACAAATATAGAGATTTCTCTAAATGACATTGAAGGGAGACTCAAACAGGAACAATTCCAAAAAGAATTTCTGCTTAAACAGAATACATGGCTGCTTAACAAAATATATGACTTAGAAAACAGGGAAAGGAGAAACAACATAAGGATCTTTGGTCTGCCTGAAAACACTGAAGGAGAAAACATTATTTCATTCTTAACCTGGATTCCTGAATTTTTAGACTAGAAAGAGGGACTTTCATTGGGAATTGAAAGGGCACATAGAACCATAGCTGGCCTTAGGCATAGGCCAACTAGGTGGCAGCCTAGGACTCCACTCTAGTATGGGCACTTTTCCAGTATTTATTTGGTGTAGGTAGACTAGGATGGGGGCACCGAGTGGTGGGGTGGGGGGGCGCTGTGGAGCCCTTTTGCCTAGGGTACCAGTTGACCTAAGGCCGCTCCTGCATAGAGCACTGAGGAAACCTGCTTCTAACTCAACAAATACTCCACCTAGATCCATAGTTATAAAATTTCTTTCATTCCTGGACAAAGAACAAATATTAAAATCTGCTTGGAGAAAATCACCCTTAAAATACAATCAAAGCCTGCTAAGGTTTGACAATGATTATTCATTCAGAATAGTAGAACAAAGGAAAAAAGTCTGGCCAATAATAAAACTGTTGAAACAAAACAACATTAAAGCACAGGTGGCCTTTCCAGCCCAAGATAGAAATACTTTTTGCCAATGAGATGAGAACCTTTAATGACTTAGAAGCAGCTACTATATTCATCAAAAACAGAAAAATAGTGTCTATCCCAGAAGAAATGGAATGGATGGCTCCTATTCTTAAAATAATGAAATAAACAAATCCTTGGACTGATGCTAGAAAAAAGAAACAAAAAACTGATTCCAAGGTAGCTGTCCCAAAAAAATAACTCTTACAACTACATCTCTCAAAGTATCAACTGATATGGTGCATCACTTGTCATATGTTTTTATTTAAAAAAAGGAGGGTTTCTTAAACAACTGAGAAACAGTAATGATTTATTCAGAATGTTCAAAGAGTCCAATAATTCTTCAGAAACAAAGGTAGGTCAAGATGGGTTACTATTTACATTATCTATAAGCCAAACAAAGCAAAATATAATACAAACATAGAAGTTTCCATTCCCCTACTTGAACTCAATGAATACTTATCTTGTTCATTTTTCATTGATTTTACTTATAATAATTTGAGTAATTAATTAACTAATTCAACAAGGTACCATTCCTCAGTGTTCAGACTCAAATGTAACAAATGAACATCATATATAATAGCAGTAACAGTAGAGTGTTTTGAAAAAAAATGCTGTTATGGAGACTAATGCCTTCTTCAGTTAAAGTATGATTTAGAAATGTCATGTATAGCCGGGATAAATAATAGTAGCAAGCTTTTAGTACAAATGTCATCATTATTCTGTCTAAATATAGTTAACATCAATTATGGCAGGTATCACAGCTACGAGGGCTGTTTGATCAATCCTGATATGGTGTGTGTGGATGCAGCTGTGTCTGGCAGCTAGTACAAATGTCATTATTATTCTGTATAAACATAGTTAATATCAATTATGGCAGGTATCATACCTTCGAATGCTGTTTGATCAATCCTGATATGGTGTGCGTGGATGCAGCCATGTCTGGCAGCTAGTACTAATGCCATTATTATTCTGTCTAAACATAGTTAATATCAATTATGGCAGGTATCATAGCTTCAAGTGTTGTTTGATTAAACCTGACATGGTGTGTGTGGATGCAGCTGTGTCTGGCAGCTGTTGTATGTTGCAGTTTTCATCTCCAGGAAGCTGTGGGTTGCGGCTTGTGATCGAGGTTTACTGATGCTTGTGTATTAGGAAGAGGCATTTGGTGTTTTAGCTTGGATCCAGGAAAAGGGGGTGGATAAAAACTGTGATTTGGGATATTTTAGCAGAAAATAGTCTGTTTATACATCTGCTGAGTGAGAGGTGGGAAGACTGGAAGAATGTGTTATCTCTTGTTGTGGTGGCTTGCTGGGAGTTTTTTTTTATGTTTTTGCTCTCTGTTCTTTCCTGACTCCTGCCACACTGAAAGTGAAGCTTTGCTTCAGGTGCATCACAAGCCTCTGTATGCAGTACACAGACACACTAACAGAAACAGACACTCCCAGGTTGCTATGGTAATGGAGACAGAGTGACGATAATGCTTAATGGCTCTGAGGAGCCTCCGAGATGATTCTCGGCAATGAAGTTTTTGATTTAAAAAAATATATATATATATATATATATATATATATATATATATATATATATATATATATATATAAAATAAAAGGGCTGTTTAAACCACATGTACACATATTGATGGTCTCCCAACACTTCATTTAGCTCATTAACTAGCTTCTTGATAAAAAAATAAATAAACAATAAGCTCAATTTTTATATTTAAAATGTATTTTGATCCAAATACATTAAGGACTTACATAAGAGTGGAAGTCTGAGTTATTGTGAAAAACTTGGTCTTGTGCAGTACCCTTTGCAGTGCTCTGAGAGGTGAGCTTGCTCGGATGTGTTGGGCATATGGGGCTAGCTGATTTTAGGGGTGTTTGGGGTTTAGATATTTTAAGAACAGCCTGGAAACACACCACATGAACTAGTGAATGGTATTCTGGCAAAACTGGATGGGCTTGAAGTACTGATGTGTGTGTGTGTGTGTGTGTGTGTGTGTGTGTGTGTGTGTGTGTGTGTGTGTGTGTGTGTGTGTGTGTGTGTGTGTGTGTGTGTGTGTGTGTATATGTAAGGATGGAAATATACTTATAACAAATAAGAAACTAGAAGGGTCTCATAATTTAAAGTCTAGGGACTGTATAAACATGCTTGGAAGGAGCTAATAATAAGAATAAGCATTACAGCTTGTGGTCTCTCAAATAACTAAGCCACAGCCAAATTAAAAAAAAAAAAAAAAACACACAATAGTCATGTAATGTATGATTTTAGTAAATCTAGACATAAAATATATAATCGTCATATAAGATGAAGCAGTCTGATGAATTTAGATATTAAAGACATGATTTAATAACATGGCCTTGTGTATAATAACGCTACTGTCTTAACTTGTCATAAATGACATTATATTGAACATCAAAGGGAAGCATGATGATTTTCTTATATAAATAAATATGCATAACAAGTCATGTAATTGCTTTAACTTGAATTGTAGTTTTTGTAACCCATCTTGACCATATATAATACTTAAGCGGAAGTAACTGATGTTTTATACATGACATCAAACTGACAAAGTTGTTGAAGAGAAACAATAGAAGCCTGAACTTGAAATGTCACAGAATGTAACAATCATATTCTGAACAAATAGTATTAAATTGACAATAATCACTCAGTTTAACCTTTGCTGATTATACAAAATTGAATGTTGCCATTTAAATATAAAAACTGGCAATTTATGAATATGGAAAGGGAACTTGTAATCATTAATCATAATAAGTGAATTTGTTGTTTTTAACCTATAATTTCATTCATTTTCCAATAAGAAATGACAGGTATGAAAATCCTTAAGTGTAGGAAATGGGGGGAAGAGGGATGCACTAATAACTAAAATGCACTAACTTTCATCAATGTTCACATAAAATAAACTTGATGCTTTAAATAAGTTAGCAACAAACAAGTGATTACTTACATGCTGGCAAACAATGAAATATAACTTCTGATATATCCAGTAAAATACATTGTATTATAAACACTAGGTATAAATATTATTACCATCTATTTATATTAAGTAATACATTTTGAAAAACTTCATCAATAAGGCTAAATATGTTAAATAACTGTGTGTTATAATCTTTTATTGAGGTTTTATATATGATACATCCTACTTTGCTATGATTGAATTGCTTGTCTATCTTTCATGTAAATATAAATTGCTTATACAATAAGTAAACATTTATATTGTATTAGAATTCTGTCAAATCTACAATATTACTATATCTATTCAAAATAACATAAATATTGCTTATTCCTATTACAAACATTCTCCATATGTAATGCAATTTATTGAGCTCAGATGTTCTGGATTGTCAAGGTATGAGTGATAATCTGATAGACTTATCCATCAGATTAGGAATGATTTTCATTCCATGGCTAATGTGGATCTTAGTTTTGTTAACATTTATTAACTTAAATTTATTTCACAAAAACATTTTAGTATGCCTGACCAAAACATTGCTTTACTGGTAAACACTCAAAGTATAAAAGTGATAATTTCCTTTAAAGGCTCAAACATATACTTTATAGTTGTCAGAGGAAAATGTTTAATAGTCACAATAAAACAAAAAAATACATAGTCTCAATAACCTGGGATGGATTTAACTTTATTATCTGTGAATACCAATGGCTTAAACAATCCTAGCAAGAGATCAAATCGACTGAAATATTAAAAACTGAACAAAGCAGAAATTGTCTTCCTTCAAGAAACTCATTTCAAAACAAATGACAATTATAAATGGAATCCTAAGGAATATATGATATTGTTGCAATCCACTTATAAGACAAAGACAAAGGGGGTAACAATTTTATGGAAAACAAATGTGATTAACCCAGAAATAATTTATAAGTATCAAGATAAAGAAGGCCTTATGGCATTAGTAATAGTTAAATATAATAAGAGAATATGGACCCTAGCCAATCTATACTGGTTCCCAGACATTGGAACAGGAACTGTTAAAAACACTTGGATTTCATTTCCAATAATTATAAAGGCAACTTAATAATAGGAGGATATTTTAACTGTATTTTGATATTTCTGAAACTACAAATAAAAGACTGCTGTGTACATCTGCTGTATTGAAAGCTTTAAACAAGTGGGTAGAATCATTTAATCTTGTAGATACTTTCAAATTTAAAGAAGATAAATCTTTGCTGTTTTCCCATCAAGGTCACAGATTTGGTACCCAAACTAGAATAGATAAAATATTTGCTGCCCATGACTTACACTCTAAAATCATTAATTTCTCAGTCACTCCCTGTCTCTTTTCAGACCACAATTTATTTATACTAAAACTTCAAAATGGGTACAAACCATTAATCTTTAACTCCAGAATTCCAGCATATATAACTAAAATTAAAGAGTTCAAACCCTGGTTATTATCTGAATTACAGTTCTTATATATTAATTACACAACAGAGATAAATAAAATAATGATATGGGACTCATTAAAAGCTTACATATATGGTAAAACCCTAACTTGGTATAGAAAAAACATCAGAGATTGGGATTCTGAATTATTAGATCTACAATCCAAACTTTTGTCAGTAAAAGCTGAAAAAATCAAAATCATTTGGAAATGAAAAAGAAAGTAGAAGTATTAAACAATAAACACAATGAAATTCTAACTCATAAAACTAGTTTAGCTTTAGAAAAACTAAAAATTAATACCTTGGCCACTTCTCCCAAATATCTACACAATTTATCCACAAGAATCAAAATACAATCAAAAGCTGATAACATTAAAAGTATCTTCCATGAAAAGAAAGGGAAAATGTCTTGGATATAGGTGACATTCTTGATGCTTATAAAAATCACTATATGGAACATTTCCAAAAAGAAAATATACATATTGATCAATTAAATCTAGATGAAAAAGGTTCTGATATATAAAAAATACCAGAAAATTTAAAACTAGATCTGCAAGCCCCCATATCCTGCAAAGAAGTTACAGATACAATAAAAGAGGGTAAAAATAATAAAGCTCCGGTTATAGATGGCATAATTATGGAAATATATAAACTTTTTCCTTCAAAGATACTATCCCTCTTCCATAAAACTCTACTAGAAATTCAGTCACAAGCTTTAATAGCACCATCTTGGAGATATTACTTGATCACACCAATCCTAAAGGAAAACAAATCCCCAAACCTCTATACCTCATACAGACCTATATCATTATTAAAGAATGACTATAACAGATTAGCGTTGCCACCTTTTCAAATGCCCAAAGTGGGACATTTTTGGTACAAACATCAGATTTTGCAGGCTGTAACATACCCACAGCCAGTACAAAGGACAGAACTTCACTTTTTTGCCTAAATAAAAGCTTATTCTTGTAGCATTTTAGTTGTTTATTCTGTTTCTTATAGCACTTAGGTGTTTCAGATACAGAATAACTGTTTTATGCAACTATTACATAAAATATAGGAAATAATTTTGTCCTAAAATCTCAGGACATTTGCCATTTTTACAACTTTTTTGCAGGACACAACTCCCCAAAGAGGGACTATCCCTCACAAAGTGGGACAGGTGGTAACCCTATAAGAGATTCATGGCAATATTAACTAACAGAATGAAAATACCACTATCCAAAGCAATAAATAATTATCAAACTGGGTTTATATATCATAGACACACACATGACAATATTAAAAGGATAATTTATTTTATAGATTATGTTAATAAAGAAAATAAACACTCATAATTGGCTTAGATAAAGAGAAAGCCTTTGATTCCCTAAATTGGGACTATTTAATCAAAATCCTAATGCTATTTGAATTTCCTGCATCCTTTGTTCATCTACTAAAGAAAAAAAAAATAAAATATATATATATATATATATATATATATATATATATATATATATATATATATACACACACACACACAAATTATTTAGCATATGTCAAGTTAGGTCCTTTTACCTCTGAATCTATACATATAACAAAAGGCACTAAACAAGGATATCTCATGTCACTTATTCTGTTTGCTCTGGCTATTGAAATATTGGCAGATTCAATTTGTAGCAATATAAAAATCAAAGGACTAGATTTTTATGAGCAATACAATTCTAAAGTAATGCTATTTGCTGATGACATATAGCTAACATTATCTAATACAAAAGAGACATTAGAAGAATTGGATATATTAATTGACAAATTTCACATGACTTCTGGACTCCATTTCAATAAATCAAAATCAAAATTTTTATTTTTAAATAAAAAAGAACTGTAGACTAAGGAGGATCACATCATAGGGAAACAAGAATCTACCTTAAAATATTTAGGAATTGAGTTATGCAAGGATAATAATGAATTAGTCTCAAATAAAATACAATAATATCATCAATACAATGAAAATCTCTATGGAAAAATGGAACAAAATAATATTAACATTTGAAGATAGACTATAGTTAATAAAAATGGTTTTACTGCCCGGGATCCTATATATAGCCTTGGCAATACAACTGTTACCAGGAAGAAATATACTTAAAGAAATAAATTCATGCCTAATAAAATGTTTATGGTTTCCCAAAAGAAACAGAATAGCTTTAATATATCATATCAGTCCATGGAAACAGGGAGGATTAAACTTTCCTGATATAGAAATATATACAAAAGCATCAATATCTAAAACAATCTCAGATTGGATAAGTCCAAATTACTCTGCAAATTGGAAAGAATTACTAACTGTAATACCAATAAATGAATTTGATTTACAAAAAAAAATGTCAAATAACAGATAAAAACAATTTGCCATGGCACATATTATGTATTAGTATGCAATATAACATAATATTAATTCCTAGGAAGAGAAAGGATTTGTTTGTTGGCTCCAATGTATCAACGAAATAAAAGTTTTAGATATGCAAGTAATAAAAACAACACACAAAATTCCACAACAGGACTGGCTAACTTTATAGAGTATTCTGTTATATTCGCAAGATTTAAGTAGAATAATTTACAATTCTTCATTTAAAGAAATACCTAAATTTACGAAACACATAAATGAAATCATATATAATGACTTTGACATGGGAAACAGTATTTCAACATTTTATAAAATATTGATAAACTATAAAATAACACCCAAAACCTCATGTTGGAAATATATAACAAAAGAACACTCAATACAGTTAACTGAAGATATTAAAACAAATATCTTACTATCGGTAAAATATACATCCTTTTCACAATACTGGAAAGTTTTTAATTGGAAATGCTTGCACAAAGCATTCTTAACCCCAGACAAAATCAGTAAAATTAGTTCTTCCATAAAAGGAATATGTTGGAAATGTGAGCAAGTACACAATGCAGACTGGAACCACATTTTCTTTGTGTTAAAATTAAGCCATTTTTGAATATTATGAAGGACTTTCTACAAGCTTTATTTAATGAATCATTTTATTTAACTAAAGCTCTTGCATTATTAAATGTAAATGAAGATCCTCATTTGAATAGGTCAAACGTGTACCTAGTATGGACTATACTTGCAATTTCAAGGAAGTGTATAACAAGAAGATGGAATACAAATACAATACCAAATTTGGTAGACTTCTACAGCCTACTGAAGACCACAGCATTATTGGAAATTAAAATTAAAGAACTAAGTATTTATCCAAAGCCATTTATCAACAACACTTGGGGAAAAGTCTTATAGTTGATTGACGCTATACAATAATTGATCAGACACTCTGATAATGGATTGGACATACTTATAAAGTAACTGTATACATTAAGATCTGTTATAGTGTCAGGCTAATGTAAATAGTCTACAGAGTTATTTAAGATGTTATGTATAAATACTAGGGAATTCATTCAAATGTATTTGAAAAATAAAGAAAATTCTTGAGGGAAAAAAAAAGAAACACTTCCATAGCTTTTTCCATGTTCTCCATAGGAGTTTTGCACAGCGAACAGTAGCTTTTTCACAGCTCACAAGACCAAAGTAGTAATTTAGATATTCCTCAGCATTTCAGCCAAGTGTTACAAAGCACAATTGATTTTTGCTATAAAAAAGGGCAGTTTATTTGATCCCAACAGAATAAACATTCTGCATTTCAGCAGTCCAGACTAATTATTATCCACCTGTTTTTAAATGTTGTGAACAATATAAAGTTGCTGAAATACAAGAACAATATCTTGTCTAATATTGTTACACACATTATCAAAGTACCCCAGGGATTCCATCTTAACTCCTTACTGTTCTCAATATTTATAAATGACTTACCTTATGACCTGCCCATTAGTTGCTTGATAATGCAGATAATTTATAAGTTTTATCAACAAATAAACCCATTTCTGGATTTTAGCACTCATCACAGGGTAAATTCTCTGTCATATGTACTTGGCTATGCTATTTGCTACTCATGCAATGTTCTTAAAAGAAGACCATTCTCTTTCTATGGCAGTGCAGGAAAGTCAGATTCCAGTAGCTAAGGACTTACATAACTGCCCTTACACAGCAAGCCCTGTACTGTGTGTGTGTGTGTGTGTGTGTGTGTGTGTGTGTGTGTGTGTGTGTGTGTGTGTGTGTGTGTGTGTGTGCGTGCACGCATGCACTATATTCCTCTATGGCAAAAAAAAAGATATCTGTATATACAGTGGTGCTATATGTATTAGGACAATTTCACAAAAAATACAAATTCAGACAAATCAGTTTGTATTGCTAATGAAAGACATTCTTCTAGTGGTGGTGTGTAGGGGACATGTTTTTTTTTTTTTTAATTATGTCTTACACTCCCCTTTGTTGTTATTAAAGTAGTATGACAATAGGTGCTGACTATGCTTCACAACTGTTTTAGCAAGATTTACTCACAGTGCCAGAATGACTCTGCATCCACGGAGAAATGGTCTGTAACTGAGTATTAAAAAATCTGCAGACCTAATTGCTGTGATTATGAATTGATGTAGGTATGTCTTCAGTGGAAAACTGTGACAAAATATACATAGTCAAATTATATAACTTGTTAATCTAATAAGTTCAGCTATGGTAAATGTTAATCACAGATGATGACTTCCAACAGATAAAAAGCTGCAAAAAGAACACCAGTGACAAAATTAGATTTGCCTGTTACATTATGAATGGATATATTTTGTTCTTATGATGCAGTAACCTAAAGAATATCTCTGATAGCAAAGATAACATGCTAAAGTGAAAAAAATTCTTTATTGTAAACAGCCTAGTTAATGAGTATTAAATGCCTAGCAAGGTTGCCATTTATTTTTGAATATGGGAAAGAAGATTTCAGTGCACTAAACTGCCATTAAGTCAAACTGATCTATTTCCCATGACTATCATTTTAATTGTTGAAAACTGTAGTTCATTTTTGCTTAATGCATATTTTTTTCAAAGGAGATACATGATGTTGCAATTTAAGGAGAGGAGGAAACTGCCATTATGCATCTTATCAATTTAACTCCACTTTACTGAGTTTGTCATCATCATTTTCTTAACCCCTTGTCCTGCTGAATACTGTGATTCATGTAAGTTGAGTAGGGTAGATCATGCATCTTTATCTCCAGCAACATTTGTCAGGTTATCCTGTGGGATCCAAGGGCATTCCAAGGAAGCAGAGAGACATACTCCCTGCTGTGTACTCTAGTTCCATTCAGTGATTCTTCTCAGTAGACCATCTCTATTGCACCTACACTGGGAATGTTCCAATGAACCTCCCTACAAATAGCCCAAACCACCTCATCTAATTCCATCAAGCATGGATGAGCAGGGGCTGTACAATGATGTTTTCCTGGGTTGCAATGCTCCATTCTTTGTCAAAGGCATTGAACCCAACTTCCATTTGAAGAAACCTCATGTCTTCTGCTTGTCTTTTCAATCTCATCCCTTTTATCACAAGCCAGAGCTCATGAGTATGTATGAGGACAAGGAAATAACCTGACCAATAAGTTGGGAGATCTAAGGCTCATCTATCATTGCAATAGCACATTCTGGTAGTATACCTATAATACTGTGACCACTACAGCAATCTTTTTGTCAGGGTCCAAATTCTCTTTACTCTTACTCATTAACAGAACACCAAGATACTTAAGCTACAGTACCCTAGGCAGTTGGGTATTTATTTTTCCTGAGGATGAACCATGACCTTTAATTTGGAGGAGCTTATTTTCATCCCAGCCATTTACAGCACAGCGTAGATTACTCCAGTGCACCTTGGAAATCAGTATTACTTGAGAGGAAAGAGGACAACACCATCTTCACAAAACAAAGATGTGCCCTCATGTCCCCAAACCTGATACTGTCCAGACTTTGATTGCATCTCAATATCCTGACTTGTAAATGTTGACAGAAGGGAAAGCAAGAAGCACTACTGACAGACTTTCATACCCACTTTGAAAATGTTTGACTTAATGGCAACAGTGTAGACAGAGCTGTTCCTGCTCAAATATATGGACTGAATATCATGTATCAGTGACTGTTGTACTGTGGAAGCAATTCCTTCAATGCATCCTGGGGTATGCAGTTTCATGCCTTGTCCAGGTCCAGAAAAAGTATGTAGATAGTAATGACAAGCTTTCTTAACTCCTCCGATATTGATGGCAGGACAAACAGCTGATTAACTATTGCATGGCCAGGGTGGAATCTGTATTTTTCCTCTTTATTTAGAAGCTTGACTATCAGACAAGAGTTTGCTTTCTAGCTGGCCTAATTCCATCTGTTGCCATTTGTGAAAATATCAAAACCTACTGCAATCCGGCAGGCTTGAGGTACTACTCCTACCTTCCACAAGGCTTTAAAGGCATATCAGCCTGAAGTCCTCATGAGTACTCAGTACCTTGAGCATTTATGGTTAGATCTTATTCTGTCTCATAGATATGATTCACTGGAACTGTTAGTTATTGCAGTTGCCTCATTTACAAAAACGGATTCATATCCAGCAGCTCATTCTGTCTCTGCCTGCTCACTGGAGGGCATTTTTACTGGATTCAAGATCTCCCAAAGTGTTTTTCCTACCTCCCAGCAGTGTCTTTTAATTAGGTAAGATTTTCTTCACCTTTCTGAGTACAGCTTGGGCAGTATCTCACCTTTCTTTCCTGAGTCACTTGATAGCTTATGCAAATCTCTTTTAGGCTATTTGAATAGCATTTGCTATGGCTTCACAAAACTCCTCACTTACCTGAGTCTTCAGTTCTTTGACTGCTAAGGGTACTATCTTCCTGTCCCTTACATATCTCAAAGGCAGACCCAGAATCTCCATGACAGCATTGCATGGAAGGCTTCTTTCTCTTCCTTGACAGCTTCCTTCAGCATCAGTATCCATCCACAGGTCCAATGGTCAAAAGTGTAGCTAGTGTGGTGTAAAGAGGGTTGCTGGCCCAGGTAGTGGGTATTAGGAGGCATGAAAAGTAATTGGTTATAGTGTGGTATTGCAATACTGGTATTAAGAAATGAATATTGATGCTGTATTTGCATTTAGGACTGAAGAGTTGAAGTGATAAAGTGCTTAGTTCTTTGGTTCATAGGTTCATAGGATGATACTAGGCATTTGGCCCAGAGGTCCTTATAAGCCTAGCCAAGAATTGTACCCATGTTCTCACAAAGTCAGCATCAAAGTGGGACTAATGCAACTATAGTAACTTGCTTGTTATATTTTTAGTAACTGGTTTGCTACAGTTACAAGCAAAATACCTTTTATGATGTTATTCTGTTTTTTTGGTTCTCAACTCACAGAGAAAATAATTTTATTTTTCCTTTTTGTTGCTTCTCAACTTAAATTTGGGGATAATAGATCATGGAGCTGTGTCAAGTGCTACATAAGCTAGCTCTGGTTCTACCTAGGTCTTCAAACCAGAATAATTCAGACTTCATGTTAATGACCTCCACATCTATGTGGGAGTTCTTCTAGGTTGGAAATTGAGTTCATCCAACAGAGATTCATCAACTAGGCTTCACCTGAGCCTTTTCATGACACCACACTATGTATTTGAGTTGTTTTCTTAATCTCTCTTACTGCTGCCAAATGATAAAACCCACCAACACATAGTGATTAGCTGGCATCTCTTGACCTCTCTTGATCTAAATGCCCAGAATGTGCAGCCTTAGGTTTGGTATCATGTATGCAATGTGAATAACTGATCTTTAAATTAATCTACTGTAATATCAACTACAATTCTGAACAACCTTGTGTTTGAGCATTATGTTTGTTCTACACAATCCATAAATAGCACAGAAGCCCTTAAATTATTTGCCAGGCAGGTTCAGATCAGGTAAGCTGCTTGTCCCAGACATGTCCCTCTGCATATGACACCCATTGTGTTGTGCTATAACTGCAGAGATGGCTGGTGGTATCCCATCAAGCACTGCTCCCATGATCCAATAGAATGTATAATCTCCTGAACAGCTGTTATCTGCATCCATCCATCCTCAACCCCTTTTCCCATTTTTGCACATGGGGTCGGGGTGAAAAAAGAGGGAGAGAGAGAGAGAGAGAGAGAGAGAGAGATTTCTTAAATTATTTATTAATTTAATGCTATTTAAATACTTCTTAAATGTTTCTGATTTAATGCTTGCACATATTATAGTTTCCAGAAATGCTGTAGTACTTAAAAAGGACATAATTTAGTGCAAATGTAATAACCATAGTTAAGGCACTTTAACATAGAGGATTAAGGCTACCAGCTGTTAAGAAGCTTCATCCTGTAGTCCTGAGTTTGAGTTCTTCTGTCTCTGTTTACTAACTGTGTGACTCTGTGCAAGTCACTTAACCAGAAAGTACTCTCAGGCCTCCACTGAAATTGAGACTCACCCCAGTTGAACAAGTTGGCCAACAAAGCATATGAATAAATAAATAAATAAATAAAATTGCAAAGAAATCCATTTTACCCCCTCCCACCATGCAGATTTTTTTTCCTCTGTGGCATATGAAATGCACTATGAAAGTCATGGAAATACCTTTTTAGCTGAAGTCGGTTCTTTGCTATATTATTTACATATTAGAGAGCTGTAGCTGTAGCCAAATTCATACTATGGTATGTTTAGAGGGGTCTATATTATATCATCGAACACTTAAAAAAGCGAACGCTGATTGATCGACTTAACTTAAGTGAAAGCTTACAATCTCGAACTGTCAGATCAGCGATTTTTTTCCCATGGAAAAAAATCGCTGATTCAAAACACATACACACAACACAAGCACACCAAACAAACAGAAATCCACACACATACACCTAAAATCTGATACCTAACCCTACACTAAACTATGCACACACCACTAACTACCCACTTACCTTAACCCAAACCCTAACCCTAAGGTCCGTCACTATCGCACACACACCTCACCTGCTCCCTAACCCTAACTCACCTAAATCACCCTAACACTCACATCCACACAATCACACACTTACCTGAATCCGACCGGTTACTTTCCACCATAACACTGAAAATACCGAAGCAACAGAAATGGACAACCAAATTCTTTCCCTAGGAAAAAATTTGAGTTTCTGCTGCTTTGATATTTTGCAGTTTCACGAAAATAAGTTCGATCAATCAGCGTTCGCTTTTTTAAGCGCTCGAGGATATAATATAGACTCGTTTAGAGTCTCCCTTATTTGGTAAGTCTGAATCAGGTAAAAAGCAGAAATAACATAAAAGAAATGTTCCTAATCTGATTCTATGAAATATGTTGTAGGAGGCCAAAACAACCCTTAGGAGTCAACTAATGAATGTGCCTTAAGTTGCATTATTTTAAATACTGGGATACATAAATTGACAACTGTATTCAACATCTAGTAAGAACAGCTCATACATTGCATCTTCCTCATGTAAATGTCAAAGTAAAAGGCCAAGAATTTCAGAAATAAAATTAGGATAGTATAAAAGTTATGATAGTATAAACAAGATGTATATTTTATTCTGTTTAGTGATCAACTCAAATAGTCCTTAATAATACAATCACTAATTAATTATTTTGTTGTTAGTTCATAGGGTTCAAGACAGAAAACAATAAATACAATAATGGTGCGGAAGTAAAGAAAGTCGTTTGAACTGGTTACTGTTATTTTTTACTCTGTTCTAAATCTTTTCTGTAGCTTGTGCGTGTGTGTGTGTGTGTGTGTGTGTGTGTGTGTGTGTGTGTGTGTGTGTGTGTGTGTGTGTGTGTGTGTGTGTGTATGTGTGTGTGTGAGACCAACTCATGATGACCCTATGAACAGTTTTTCTAACCATCCACTGCATTTCACATCAAGTGTACAAGAACAGTTTACCTGGCCTTTCTCCCAGCCAATTCTCCCCAACAGCTTCAGTGTATTCTTGCATCAAACTACCAGGCATCACAGGTGGATGTCTTACCTCTGCAAAAATGAAATGATCTGTTATACAGTACAAGGTTTCATTATGGGTTGCAAATTCTTTCAGCAGCAAATAATTACATTTGTGAGCAAATAGCATGTAATTTGTTTTCATTAGAAAAAATAATTTGTCACTATTTCTCAGCTAGTATGGCCGTAAAATATGCAGAAATGTTAAGTTTTTTTACTACACCCACAGATAAGAATAGAATATTGTGGTGATTCCTTTCTTATTACATGCTTTAGAATGACATGACTGCCATAATCTCTTCAAAATTAAAATGTGTGGTCAACTGCGTGCTATGAAATATTTATGTGGATGACATTTTTTCGCACTATTGTAAGAGAAAATATTTGCTTTGTTATGCAAAACAAACTACTTCATGCCAATCCAGTCTTAGCTTTCAAAATAGCATACTGCATCTCTGAAACTCCATAGCAGAAAGAAATATATTGCTCACAGCTGTAACATCTTACTTCTTATCTATGTATCGAGTAATGTGTTCTGTGATTGATATTCCTTGTATGTTTGCAAAACTCACTAAACTTATGTTAGAACCCATACAGATACCTCTTGAAAAATACTAACATTAAATGCCATATGACAAAAGTAATTCATTTGCATTGTAAAAGTACAATGTCTCATTTCAACATTTATGAATGAATGAATAAGAAACATGGGCCATGTTCCACTGCAGTCCTTTACTTCTATTACAGCAGCATTCATTGCCATCGAAGGAAGTGTGCAGAGTATTTCTGTTGACTGTCATTAACTTAAGATACGTGATGACTGATCCTGAATTACTTTTATAGCTTGTTAGAACAATCTCCCATGGTATTATTATGTACTTCTGCCATATTGAGATGAGAAGTGTCCTACAAGCTTTCATTCCTCTTCCTCCTTTCACACACATTTCTGCTGTACCTCACTTAATTCTGGTTGCTCCCTTTAGACCAGACATCTACCAAAGCACAACTTCATCAAATGCTTTTCAAATTTCATGATCCATTTCTCACTTCCTATAAATCCAGAATGTACGCTAGCCACAGGATCTTGTCCCATCATATAGATATTCCCCTAGTTTTTTTAAGTTCAATAAGACCTCACTAAGTCACTCCCTGATCCACTTTTATACATTGAAACACACTCAAACATGTGCCATAGACAGATGAAGCCCTCAAGATGCCCATGTCTGATTAGCAAGATAATTATGGGTGATATGAGAAGTAAAGTAGTGTCCATGTCTTTCTGTTTGATAAACTTGTATTTAAGCCATTTCCTCTAGCAAAATACCACATACCTATTATGAAATTTATGATCATGCAATGGTGTAATTTTGCAGCTCTTGAAAAAACAAATGACTCTACCATATGTGAGTGATTACTGAAGGTGCTTTGGGCCAGAAGATTACCTCTTCACCTATGAGCAATTGCTGTCTCAGCAGGACAAAATTTAATTCCTCACATTTTTGCTAGTTATCTCTCTATGATCACATTGGCAGTGATGTAAAATTAATATTGTTGATTTCTGCTTTAGCAATGCTTTTTAGTGAAGGCATTCATTTTAAAATTCTTCGATTGACATGGCTAGTGGATTTCTTCCTTTTAATGAGCTGTGGCACTATCTTGAGTCAACGTTAATACTTAGTAGAGGATTTGGTGGATGCAGCCCACTTCATCAGTGTGATGAGGCCTTCTCCTCTGTGGATCATGTATTGCTGTATGTTTACTGTATTACAGTAATGTTTTACAAAAACTACAGTGAAAAGTACAACAGTATATATTTTAGCAAAGAATTGCAAGTCTATAAAAGGCTGACATAGCAGAAAGAGAAGACTTTAATTTGATTCATTGATATGAATCATTCTTCTCTTACTCTCTCTCTGTCTCTGTCTCTGTCTTTCCCTCTAGCTGTATTTTTTGACTGGGATATTCCATCTGGGCAGAAATACCTTTTTTCAGTGCTGTCACAGGCAAAATACCCGCAAATACATACATATATTTGAGAGAATTACCAAGGCGCTCTGCTTGCCCCTCACCTGCGGAAATTGGAAAAGGCGGAAATTTAAACAGGCCCATGGCTCAATTTTACCACCTATTGAAAAAAAATGAAAGACACTAAAGAACCACC
This sequence comes from Protopterus annectens, assembly GCF_019279795.1. NCBI lineage: Eukaryota > Metazoa > Chordata > Ceratodontiformes > Protopteridae > Protopterus > Protopterus annectens. The sequence goes on from NC_056746.1 coordinate 663,058,433, forward strand.
AAAAAAAAGGAAAAGACAAAAAAATAAAAAAATGAAATGGAGAAGAACTCCAAAGAGAAAAAAAAAAAAAAAATCTGATGGGGGAATGAATGTCAATGCCAGAAACCTGGTTCAAACCTTATGAGGAGGCTCCAAATCCTCATATCAACATGTCATGCTGCAAAACCGGCCCCAAAATCAGGAAACCACCAAGAAAAGAGACCATAGCCATAATCAAGACTGGGCAGACCAACCCCAAGACTGAAAACAGCATGAAGCAGAGAAACACCTCAATGCTGGTGCAGTTAGACAACCCGGCAAGACTGCTCTGCAAATAGCATGTTACAGGCCACATCCCTCACAGGATAAATGTATCACCACTAGCAACAACACTAAACCAATTCAGGAACACCTCACTCACAAAGGAAAAAATACTAGGTGGCATAACTACTCAAGCCCCAACACTACTCACCCACAAAGTTCCTGGAATTCAGCCCAACAAATGCCACTCATCAAGCAGTCAAACTCCTAGTCCTTCATCTCCATGCCCATTCAATAACAATCATAAACATTCACTCATCATGACAACTGATCATCATCCCATCCATGGGAACAGATACCCACAACTATCTCATCTGAGGATCCTGCACCCCACAAACTAATCTAAAAAGACCCCACTCCCACCCACTTCTAAATGTTCACACTTGGAAAACACCCCCGAATTCACCACTCACAGAAAAGACGTGGGAAAACAGTCTTCAACTTCTGTGTGGAAAACAAAACCTTCCGCTGAATCACTTCTACAAAGCAACTGGCAAGCTGCACCACAGTAAACAAATGCCTTCCCAAAGCACAACAAAAGCAATCCAAAAAGAAAGGTCCCCAAGCAAAGTCTACAACACCCCCAACCAAAAAAAAAGACTCAAGCTACAAAGGATATACAAAACTCACAACAAGGAGAAAGCTAAAACAACTACAGCAAAATCAAAAAGAGTAAGAAAAAAAAAATCAAAAAGAGTAAAAAGCTAAAAAAGAAAAAAATTTCAAAAAAGAAAAAAACAAAAAAAAGAAATCAAACTTAGAAGGAACAAAGGAAACTCCCAGATACTTGCAAAAATAGAGAGAAATGAGATTATGCAGATGATATCTGAATAATTGCAAACATACTGCTAGATTGCTTCAGTGCAAGATATTCCACCCTCCCTCAAAAAGGAGTTCAGTGCAACAAACCCCCCTCCCCAAGAACCAAACACAGCCCAAAGCAAAAGCACCCAACACAGCATCCCAGCGTCCAAGAAGAACTGCTCTCTCCAAAAAAAAAATGCACATCCATGGACCCTGATGGTGTCCTGGCTGTTTACTCAAGAAAGGAAATGGGAATTAAACAGGCAGCTGTGACAGCTGTTTAATCACTGTCTGTTTCCCAGGGGTGCCGTGCGGTGGTGTGCCCCCCACAAATTAAACCCTCCTTTCCAAGCCCCTTGGCTTGCCCTGGAAAGCCATGGAGAGGATCATAAGCAAAAAAAGCCATACAAAATAATGGGACTTTTAAGAATGGAGACATAGAATTTGCAGACTTTGGATCCAACCCAGTTTGGCTTTGTCAACTCATGTTTTTTTTTAAAACAAAACTTTTTTTACCAAACAGTCACAAAAAAAGCAATTAGGAAGGCAGTCCAAAGGCACCCTACCCTCGATCGGCTAACCCTTTGATAATATATCTCATCTTTCTCATCAAAACTCATCAACCCATACATTACAACATGGTTCAATGGAGCAAACCACTGGCTGGAACAAGACAGAACCCACAGGGTCAGAGTTGCTGGGCCATGTCAGACTCAAGCCTGTCACAAGTGGTGTCCCACTGGGCCAGTCCCTCTCAGTCCCTTTCTTTAGCTTCTAGCATCTACTTTAGTACATACAAGCAAACACAGGAGCTGACATGTTGCAGTTTGCAGATGACTGCAAACTAGAGCCACAAAACACCATCTGACACTTTACATCTGAGAAGAGGGTCTCAGCGGATAACTCAGACTGGTGCCACTAGCGTTAAAAAAAATGCCAAAAAAAAAAATAGTCATACAAAAAAAACAAAGTAAGGTTAGCTAGCAAACAACTGAAGGGCAATGGCACTGAAGAAGTTAGAAGGACCTGGGGACCCAGGTTGATCAGGGTCTGTCCAGGTTGGTAGTATGTAGTCAAAGTAGTTAAGTGTAGAAGACCTTCTACATTGCCCACCTTCTTATCATGAAGGGGTTCTCATCTAGATCAAGGGGGTTCTCATGTCTCCTCTACTCATCACTCTCAGGACCAATGATTGAATGATTGGCCCCATGAAATGATCTGATGTATCACTTGACAGCAGCTGGAGGCCACAAAGTTCCTCAAAAAAAGGAAAAAAAAGGGTCTCAAAAAAAATCTATATGCCCGACTGACTGAAGAAAAGCTCACTAAACAGTCCTATCAGTTGCTACCTTTGCAAGGCTGCCAACAAGGCCCAGATTTGATAGAGACCAGATTTGATGAAAATCAAAAATCAAGATCCATCAGAGCCACAAAACACAGAGACTTAAACACCGCTCCTGACGGCGTGCTGTGCTGGAGGGGGGGATTCATCAGACAAAGACTCCCCCTATAAAATGTCGAACAAATGTGAGGCAGAGCACCTGCTGGCCTTTGTTCAGAGAAATCTTGACCAAAAATGATGAATGGGAGATATACAGATATAGGGGGGATTACAGTGTCCACTGCTTCGACAGAGGCAGCAAAAAAATAATGGTATAGTTTCCCCATACTAAAGGGGGGGCGTAAGCCACAAAACGATGGGCTAGGCTTGTAAATGCCCTCGGGCAGATAGCCTAGTATGAACCTATGAACCTATGAACCTACAGTGAAACGTATTACATTACATAGAAAACTGTAAAATTTTGCCAGAGATTTGCAAGTATGTAAAAAAGTTGACATAGCAGAAAGAGAAAACTTTAATTTGATTCATTGATATGAATCAACCGCCATATCTATCTATATTTGTTGACTGGGATATTTCAACTGGGCAAAAATACCTTTTTTTAGAGGTGTCACAGCGAAAATGCTCGCAAAAGCATACATTTATATTGAGAAACTTAACAATAATAAAATAGTGAAAATATTCTAATACTTACATGTATTAATATGTTTTAAAAAGTTGAGGGTTGAACAATAAGTGATCAGCATTGTTAAACAAAGGTAGTCACATATATTCCAGGTAATCAAATATATTTGCAGACTGTCTATGAGCAATCTGATACTAATTTAGGCTCAAGTTTTGCAGTTGTGGAAATGACTAATTTTAATTCCAGAAAACTATCAGTATCTTTACAAGATGCATGCATTCAGTTTATACTCGACCACATCCAAGTTTGTGATTCACCCACCCGTGGTAGGAAAATAGTTCAAGATATGTTGATCAGCAGATTTTGACCCTGACTGGAGATAAGATGAATTTAGAAATGACTAAGCGATGTCCTGGTTTAGGTGATTTTGGGTGAACATATAGGCACTATGATACAACAGAATAACAGCAAGATGTGGAAAGTTTACCACTACTTACACTCACCTAAATTTATAATGCACAAGTGATAGAATGTTCACCATGAAACATTTGTACATGTTTACAATGCTCAAGTGGAAACATTTTGGAACAAACGTCTCATGCTAGGATTGCCATGACTCCATGAAAAAGATATTCATTAATTCTGCATATTACTTTCCATCATTGGGAGTAAGGCAGCACACTTTGTTATCAGAAAATCTGAAGCAAAGGGCTAGGTCATTCCACTGGCAGAGGTGACTAGAACTCAACAACTCTTAGTCACTGGAATAACAAGAATGCTTTAAAACAGCAGACTGCTACTGTATACACATTAGGAAAGATTCAGATTTTCTATAATTCATAAAGCTTAAAGCATTACAGCACTATGTAATATGATCTTATTAAATTACACAAGGGTCATAAGAATGTCATTATAATAAGCAAGATATGTTGCTATATCAGAAAGTTAAAAAAAAAAACAAACAAAAAAATAAACAGTCATATGCAATGGTGATCCCCTAATAGTCAACAGTTTAAGAATGACTGTTAACACTGTCCCCGGGATTCAGCAAGCAGCTGTGCAGAAATAAGTTATTCTTGTATGGCAGGGACCATTCCTGTTCAGCATGGCAGCGCGCTGTGCATATTTATTAAGACGCGCTGCCATGCTCTAAAACAGACATGGTTCCATGTATGAGCAAAGGGGGTGTGTCTGAGAGCAGAGCTCTCACAATGCATGCACTCCCTGCACTCCAAAATTGCCTTTCAGCAAAACAAAATGAGTGAGAATGCACATAACACCCATACCCATCAGGAAAACAAAAAATATATGTAAATGCAATCCACTAGATGGAAACCGACCATCTAAGTAATGTTCTATAGTTGAGCAAGTGAACACGACTCGAACAGGGTGAATAAAGAATTTATTGTTTTAAAAACTACACTTTTTAAAAACTCATACAAACAATCTGGTTAAGCGCTTTCATCTGCCTATGCAGACTTCTTCAGAACAAATCAATCTTGCAACATTGCTTTATTTAAAAACTTTTTGGTGCCAAAGCACCCATTGATTCCACATTTAAAGTAATAATGTGTCTATTTAAAAAATCTCTCTTTACTTAATAACATTATTGATTAAAAATATGTTACAGTGTATTCATTAAGGTTCATTACATTAACCAAAACATTGATTTGATGTACAGTGATATATTAATGATACAAAGTGAATACATAAAAAATACAACTAATCTAGTAATATTTGCATGCCATTACATGTCTCATAGCAGCATAATAACAGCATAATATAGCGGCATTTTATTTTGAGATGTTTGTATTTTAAAATATTTGTATTTTAAATTTTAAAATAAAATAAATCAGATTATATGTTATTTTAATAAATACCCATGAAAGCCTTACATAAATAAACTTGTTTGATATACATTTGAAATTAGTTAGATTAACACTTGAGTAAAAATTGACCATTATGTAAAGAACCATCCCTTTACAATAGTTGCAGAAAAGGTTTTATGGTGACATAATCATAAAACATTTTCTGCAACTATTGTAAAGGGATGGCTCCCTAGTGGCATCTGTCAAAATTTGCCATATACTCTCTCTTTTCCCTAATAGCGCTTTGTGGTTGTCCCCTCGAGGTGAAATGTTCACTTGATCAATAATGGCAAACTTAAATGCATGTGTTTTTCCACATTTATTGATATGACGGAACAGCGCACTGTTCATGTCTTTAACTCTAATTCTGTATAAATGATCGTAAATTCGCTTCCTAAAACGCCTTTCAGTTTTTCCTATATAAAATGCGGAACATGACATGCACTTAGCCTATGAACCTTTGAACCTATATAAATAACATTCTTACTATTGCAATTACCCGCTCTAAATTTAACATATGTCCTGTTCACATCATTCAACCTGCATCCTTCTTTTTCTTATATCACATAACATTGTTTGCAAGACCCACACTTCTTTGTTGTTTTACGTGCCTCTGTACCCTTAGCCATCTGTTCCAACTGTCTCTTTATATTCATATCTGTTTTATTAACAAAACTTGGACTTTCTCCTATAATTTTTGTATCTTCTTCATCAACTACTAGTATATTCCAATGACTTCTAATAATGTTTTTGATGTATTTAAGACAGGGAGAATACATTAAAACACACACTCTATTGTTCATCATGTCGTCCGACAATTTCATATTATTTTTAATATTTGTCATTTCTTTACCCAATAAGGGTGGGTATTTTTTACCTCATTCTCTAATGACATATGCTGCAACATCATTCAATATGGAAGGTGGATATCCCCTGTTTGCAAACATGGACCCAATATAGCTTATTTCTTTTTCCCATTATGACTGAGCTAGATGACATATGCGCTGCTCTTATACATTATCCCTTGAATGCGTTTTTTAACACATGTCTGGGGTGGTCACTGGTAAATTCCAGATAATCGTTGGAAAAATTATCCTTCTTATAAATTTCTGATTGGAAACCATCCTTAGCATGACTAATGAATGTATCCAAATATGCTATACCATCCCTATTTACTTTATGAGTGAATTTCAGAAAATCACTTGTGTTGTTAATATATTCAATAAACAAGGTAATGGTCTCCATTGGCCCATTCCATAACAAAAAAATATAGTCCAAGAATCTAGAATAATAAGAGACGTATTTGTAGTACTCAATGCCAAATAGATGATTCGTCTCCCATTCCAGCATAACTAGGCTTGCGAAAATGGGTCACAAGATACCCCATTGCCACCCCCCTGGTTTGTCTTAAATGTTTTCCCTCAAAATAAATGTAATTGTGGTCCAACACTATACTCATCATGTCTGTGATCAAACTTATTCGATCCCAATTCATGTCCGAAAACTTTCTCAGATTGTTACTGAAGTCTTCTAATCCTAACTCTTTAGGAATGCATGAAAATAAATCAATGACATCTACTGTAATGAAAATTAAGTCTTTTTTCCAAATGTTGGGTGTTAGATGAGCCAAAAACATCCATGAATCTTTAACCATGTGTGGTATGTTGGCATATATAGGCTTAATCCATCTATCGATAACAACCCCTATTTGGTAAGTTTTTGACTTGCTGCCTGAAACTATAGGACTGAATGGAGGATGCAGTATGTTTTTGTGAACTTTGGGGATACCCACGATCGTTGCCAAAATAGGATAATCTGCCTTTAAAAATTATATATCTCTGTAGTAATCCTATTGTCCAATAGGTATTCCTCTAAAGCTAAATCAATCTTTCTAACTTTAGAGGAATACCTATTGGACAATAGGATTACTACAGAGATATAAAAAACATTTGGAAAAAAGACTTAATTTTCATTTCAATAGACGTCATTGATTTATTTTCATGCATTCCTAAAGAGTTAGTATTAGAAGACTTCAGTAACAGTCTGAGAAAGTTTTTGGACATGAATTGGGATCAAATAAGTTTGATCACAGACATGATGAGTATGGTGTTGGACCACAGTTACATTTATTTTGAGGGAGAACATTTCAGACAAACCAGGGGGGTGGCAATGGGGGCATCTTGTGCCCCCATTTTCGCAAACCTGGTTATGCTGGAATAAATCATTTATTTGGCACTGAGTACTACAAATACGTTTCTTATTATTCTAGATTCTTGGACGATATTTTTTTGTTATGGAATGGGCCAATGGAGACCATTACGTTGTTTAATGAATATATTAACAACACAAGTGATTTTTTGAAATTCACTCATAAAGTAAATAGGGATGGTATAGCATATTTGGATACATTCATTAGTCACACTAAGGATGGTTTCCAATCAGAAATTTACAGGAAGGATACTTTTTCCAACGATTATCTGGAATTTATCAGTGACCACCCCAGACGTATTAAAAAATGCATTCAAGGGACAATGTATAAGAGCAGCACGTATGTCATCTAGCTCAGTCATAATGGAAAAATAAATAAGCTATATTAGGTCCATGTTTGCAAACAGGTGATATCTACCTTCCATATTGAATGATGTTGCAGCATATGTCATTAGAGAATGGGGTAAAAAATACCCACCCTTACTGGGTAAAGAAATGACAAATATTAAAAATAATATGAAATTGTCGGACGACATGATGAACAATAGAGTATGTGTTTTAATGTATTCTCCCTATGTTAAATACATCAAAAACATTATTAGAAGTCATTGGAATATACTAGTAGTTGATAAAGTTAGAAAAATTATAGGAGAAAGTCCAAGTTTTGTTAATAAAACAGGTATGAATATAAAGAGACAGCTGGAACAGATGGCTAAGGGTACAGAAGCACATAATACACATAAAACAACAAAGAAGTGTGGGTCTTGCAAACAATGTTATGTGATAATAGAAAAAGAAGGATGTAGGTTGATTGATGTGAACAGGACATATGTTAAATTTAGAGCGGGTAATTGCAATAGTAAGGATGTTATTTATATGGCTAAGTGCATGTCATGTTCCGCATTTTACATAGGAAAAACTGAAAGGCATTCTAGGAAGTGAATTTATGATCATTTATACAGAATTAGAGTTAAAGACATGAAGAGTGCGCTGTTCCGTCATATCAATAAATGTGGAGAAACACATGCATTTAAGTTTGCCATTATTGATCAAGTGAACATTTCACCTCAAGGGAGCAACCACAAAGCGCTATTAGGGAAAAGAGAGAGTATATGGCAAATTTTGACAGATGCCACTAGTGATTATGTCACCATAAAACCTTTTCTGCAACTATTGTAAAGGGATGGTTCTTTACATAATGGTCATTTTTTACTCGTGTTAATCTAACTAATTTCAAATGTATATCAAACAAGTTTATTTATGTAAGACTTTCATATGTATTTATTAAAATAACATATAATCTGATTTATTTTATTTTAAAATTTAAAATACAAATATTTTAAAATACAAACATCTCAAATTAAAATGCTGCTATATTATGCTGTTATTATGCTGCTATGAGACATATGTAATGGCATGCAAATATTACTAGATTAGTTGTATTTTTTATGTATTCACTTTGTATCAATATATCACTGTACATCAAATCAATGTTTTGGTTAATGTAATGGACCTTAATGTATACATCGTAACATATTTTTAAATAACAATGTTATTAAGTAAGGAGAGATTTTTTTTAAATAGACACACTATTACTTTAAATGTGGAATCAATGGGTGCTTTGGCGCCAAAATGTTTTTAAATAAAGCAATGTTGCAAGATTAATTTGTTCTGAAGAAGTCTGCATAGGCAGATGAAAGCGCTTAACTAGATTCTTTGTACGAGTTTTTAAAAAGTGTAGTTTTTAAAACAATAAATTCTTTATTCACCCTGTTCGAGTCGTGTTCTCTTGCTCAACTATAGAACATTACTTAGATGGTCGGTTTCTGCCTAGTGGATTGCATTTATGGTGTTGCTTCTGTTCTTTTTGCAAAAAATATATGTAGTCAAAGGCAAAAGGGACAATCGTCCCTTCCAAACATACCTCTCAACTTTACAGATTTTCTCAGAATGCCCAGATATTTGCCTCATATTTATGGTGTGTTCCCCCTAAAATGTGTACCTGTCTGGCAAATAGCTGAGAATTGAAGTAATTAAATAATGACAAAACATTTGAGTTTAAGAGTCCACACATCCGTCAGAAAATTCATGCTAATGTAAAACCTATTATTCTATCAACTTTTTAAGTTTGTAAGAACAATATTTAAAATCCATACCTATTTGTCCCCCCATTATTGTATGCTTTGTCCAGACATTTTGCTCTAAGAGGTTGAGAGGTATGCTACCAAGCCAAAAGTTATTAGGATAAGACAGGTAGCATAAGCACATAGCGCACACCTCACAACCCATCAGAGTAAGGAATCTGAACAAAGCCAAAAGGGACAATTGTCCAACAAAGCAGAAAGCTGATAAAATAACAGGTTTAGCATTAGCAGGGATATTCTGAAGGGTATAGACAAAATAACACAACAGAACTTTTTTTTTTTATAAATGCAATAAAATTTAAGCGTAGCTATGTGGGTGTGCCTGTTGCTTAGCTATGCTTAGGCCAGCTTAAATAGCACAAGAAGTTAAAAAGCAAGAGACATCCAACATAAGCAGTATTGCAATAGTGTAGTGGTTAAAGCATATGCTTTGTGAGCAGCCACTCCTGGTTCGATCCCCATTGTAATCAATTTGCATTTTACATGTAAAAGCAGTACATAAACATTTTTTTTAGTATTACCTACTAAATAACATATATTTGTTAACCGGAGTACTGCATTAGGTCCAGATGTGAGGTGCCAGTTTAATAAAGTTGTGAAATCCCCATATAAACACAAGTGCCCCATATAGTATAGTCACACATGAATAAATGTAATGAAACCACACTGGGGGATGTCAGGGGCAGTAAACAAATTTATAATATGTAATGAAGGATGACTCAATGCCATACAGCAGATAGTCTACACAATGAAAAATAAGCAATGTTAAGGATTGCACAGCTCTGCTTACCAGGTGTAAGCATTGTGTAAATATGAATGCTAAGCAATGAGTAGCCCAGCTAAGTGGATTTGTCCATTGGTAAGCAGTGCTGAAACTGTCCCTTTAAGCAATGCCAACCTTAGCTAAGCAGGTTTGCCCATAGCTTAGCTTAGCTCAGCATATTCAAAACCATCCAATTATGGCAAATGGTGGGAAATTGGCCATATTTAAAACCCACAGGTGGCAATACAGCTCATAACTGGTTGCAGCTTCCCACTGTAGGCAGGATAGCAGGAGTTAGAGAGGGATTGTGCTTCCAGGCGCAGCGCTGGGGCATGCAGGAGTCCAAGGTCATGGTAAGACTCCTGGTAGAAAAACATGACAAGAGACTGCTGCAGGGCCAGTACCAGGGCTCCCAGTATAAAGTGGAAGCCTGGGACTGTCTTGCATGTGATCTCACCAGTGCCAGTTTCCCTCGGAATGGTGAGCAGGTCAGGCACCACTATGCCAACTTGAAGTGGAGAACGAGAGAAGTCTTGGATGAGTGGGGCCAAGAAGCAAGGCAGAGGGGTGATGTCCCAGCAGTGTTTAAGTAGTCATACCATTACTGTTTACTAAAGTCCAGCATGTGTATGTGATGGATAGGTATGTCTAAGTATGTCTCTATTTCCTTCACAGCTGCAGCTGAGTGGCATGTGAATCAGGAAGCCCATGCAAGTAGGCTGCAAAGGCTGCATCACGAGGCTGGTGAGTAACAGTTCTGCTTTTAGTAGTCATACCAAATAAACATAAAGTAGTAGAAAGTCATCTGGCAGTATAAAAACTGTTGTATGGGTTGTACTGAATAAACCAGACAATATGACAGTAATAGTCCCATATGGGTCATATTTAAATAAAACTGTAACTGCCTGGCAATAGAGCTCTAAATCCTGGACTGGTTGTGTTTACTCTGGTATTGTATTTATTGTTATATTCTCTGAATAGTAATGTTGTATTAACCTCTGTTACCCAGACTGTGCTACATAAAAAATGTCTAGGAATGTCTGTATAAGACTGTTATAAGTACAACATCAGATTGTACAACTAAGAGAGACTTAGACAGTAAACACTGAAAAGTTAAACAACAATATCCAAATAACACACTCTACTGTGACTTAAATTGTTGCATTTTAGCAGACACAGCCATGGTTCAAATCCCGGGAGTGGTAGTAAGCTGTATGCATAATCATACCTCGCAACTGTACAAATTTTTTAGAATGTCCAGATAATTGGCTCATATTTTCTTCCTCTTCCTCTGACCCCTGGCAAATCAGTGGGATGATCTCAGAACTGTAGTCATGAAATAATGACATACATTCGATTTTCACACCTCAAAACCTTCAGAAAATGTATATTAAAATGAATCCTGTCACTCATGCAACACTCAAAGTTTATGACAGCAATATTCAAAACATGTCCCTATTTGTACCCCCATGTTGTCAAGCTTTGTCCAGAGTGTGTGCATTAAGAGATTGAGATGTATGTGCTTAATATTAACTGGACTCTGGGAATATGTGTAGAAAGAGTCAGGTAGTGTTAACAAACATTCCCTCCACAGGTCTGTTAGATAATAAAACTGTGCCTGACAATTTAAATTCTGGACTGGTAGTGTTTATTCTGGTATAGTATCACCTGACGTGTAGCATTCAGTAACATCTGATATCAGAATAGTATTGTTCTGCCAACCACTGTTTCTCACACAGTGCTACATAAAAATATTTGTACAAATAGGAATCCAGGTAGTGTTAACAAACATTCGCTCCACAGGTCTACCAGGTAAGAGATGTAAGGATTTAGCTATAAGACATTTGAAGTATACACTGTGTACAAACATACTACTGCCCAAACCAAGGATACATAAGTTGTTAATTGACACCCTCCCACCATATCTGCAGCAATAATCTAAATACACAAATCAATGGGTATGTTTACACCAAACCTACTGTTGGGACATACATCCTATTCTTCAATAAATATTGAAATGTGTTTCTATTAATGATCCATGTTGAAGTACTATCATTGGTAGCCTGTTGCTATTTATGTAACCTGCATGCTATTGTAATGGCCACTGTGGTTCCATATATGCATGTGTTCTGTTTGCTATGCACCTGTTGCAAATATGATGTTTTGGGTTAATGGGAATATCTATGCATGCTGTCATAACTAATCCTAGATTGTGTTGACTATTACTAACCCACATATGTTTTAAAATTGCAACACCATAGTATGTATGGGAAGGCCAGTCCCAGCAGACCCACCTCTCCCACCTCATCTGGCTGTGGCATCGGCCCCAGCATGCCTGGTACCCACCCCGGGACCTCCTCATCCATTGGTCCTGCACCACATTTGGGTTGAACCGCCTCAGGGGATTGGGCTCATTCCCCCCTGGGAGTGGGCGTGGACAGGAGCCTGTCACCCGAAGTGAGGTCTGGGGTTTGTTGCGTAGCAAGCTCCAAAGGGAGTTTGGAGGTCTGCTATACCAGCTTGAGGGCCGCATGGTATTTTTAGAGGGTCAGCCTGCCCCTCCTGCTCAGCCCCCAGCACAGCCACCTTTGGGATTGTGAAAGTGCAGTGGTGACTGCCCATGGGTGGGGATCTCAGTCCCACTATTTCCATTTGAGGGCACAAGGGCTTTTAAATTCCAAATGCCCCTCCCCATTCAAGGTGTTTACCCCCAAATGTGTCATATACTGCCCCCGTATGCTGTTTTGTCTGTCTTGTCTGTCTTCCAACTCAACCTACCTCCCCAAATATACCTATCCTTCCTCAACATCCCACTCTCACATTAAAAAAGGGCAATCTGTTCCCCAAAAACAATTTCATCTCATACATAACTGTCCATTTCGCATGTGTCCACTGGACATATGTAATCTGGTCTAATTGGCTTCACAACACATTATTGTTGTCCTCACCCCTCTCTCAGGGGTTTGAGTGTCCAAATCTATCTCCAAAATCAGTACCTATGCACAGCTGTTGCTGTAGAAGAAATAGACAGCTATGGACCTTCCCTACACCCGTCCTGCACATCCCTAGCTACTTTCCCTATTGTTTTTCCCTCTTTGTACCCCCTTTTTCACCACTTTCCTATCACCCCTTTTTTTCTTTTCTTTTAAATAAATTAGCACGGGAGTAAGTGGGATTAAGCACTTCTAAGTGGATTTAAGCCTGTTTGCACAGCGGCAAATGATGGCTTCACAGATTAAGCACTGTCAGGCTAACTGTTTGTATACATATGTAACTGGAAGTTAACATTGCTTACCATAGTGCAAACCCACTTACAACTGCCTTAATCACTCTGCATCCAACAGCCTTTGTTCTGTGCAGACACAGAGTTATCAGCACTTGCAAGCTTCAAACCCAGGACCCTGCACACCACTGCCACAGTGATTTCCCACTAAGCCATTTAAGCTGCACGTAAATGTGATGTTTTCTCAAACATATCATGCAGCACAGTCATTCAACAGTAGGGAAATGTATTTATATACGTAGATGTATGTATCTATGTGTATGTACATATATATATATATATATATATATATATATATATATATATATATATATATATATATATATATATATATATATATATATATATATATATATATATATATATATATATGTATGTAGACATGCATGTGCATATATATATATATATATATATATATATATATATATATATATATATATATATATATATATATATGTGTGTGTGTGTGTGTGTGTGAGTGTGTGTGTGTGTGTGTGTGTGTGTGTGTGTGTGTGTGTGTGTGTGTGTGTGTGTGTGTGTGTGTGTATGTATTGCATTCGCACATTGGATCCACACTCTGAACCTCTCACTGCAAAACATCTGACCAAAGGGACTGTTAATGGGGGTGAAGGGGCCCAAATTAGGTATTTCTTGTAATTATTACCATTATCCCTTTCTCCACAGCTGAACAGATCTGCCTTGCAACACAATAACCAGCACTTGCAAGTCTTGAACTCAGGACCCTGCACAACATAGCCACAACAAGTAAACAGTAAGCTATTTCAGCTGTACGATGTCAGGATAATATCTCTAACATATCACGCAGAACAGTCAGTCTACCATAGGGAATGTACAATGTGGAAGCAGCAAACATTCCAATGATACATATACACACACACATATATACATATACATATATATATATACACATACATACACATATAAATATATTACTACTTATAGATATGTATAAGAAGAGTATATCTAAAGGGTGCACGGCATATCAAACAGCCATTATTCCTACAGTTGCCACCTTTTAAAATGGCCAGTGTTTGATTCTTTCCTACAAATGAGAATTATTGCATGAAACATATACTCACACACAATGCAAAGGACATGACACCACACACAAGTTTGCATACATATAAATGTTTATTTGTGTAGTATTTCAGTTGTTTATGCCATTTCTTATATCAGTTAGGTGTTTGAAATATATAATAACTGATTAATGCATCTCCCAAATAAAACATTTAATGCAATAATCTGAAAAACATAACATACTTTGCTGTCCAGGCTAAGGCCTTCACGCAGTATAGCAGTAAAAAACACTTGCCTTGAAGATAAGAACCAACACTTAACTACAGATGTAGTTCAGCAGCCTCCAGTTATACTCTGTACTCAACCCCTAGGGGGAAAAGTATTAGTTGTCACAATGTAAATGTATCTTGGATGGGCATCATAACAATGCTTAACTTAAAAATGTCACTATCACACTGACAAACAGAACTATGTATAAGACAGTAAGCTCTAGCCCACCACTGTTCCCATGGTGAAATGTATGAAAATGTACAGCCATATACCTTAATGTTTCTTACTACTGATATCCCTCACATGTTGTAACAGTCTAAGTTAAAAGCATTTAATACCCATCCCCCGTAAAATGCCTCACAAGGGCATATAACAGTGTTTTCCATACACTGACCTCCGGAATGTTCATGGTCACAAATTTTTTGTCCAGCTGTAGTCCTCATATATATATGGACTCTACCCCACAATTTGTGCTGGAGTCCACAACATCACTGGAATGATAGCAGTAATGCCAGCACTAAATAATGATAGGCCATTACCTAACATCCTCTTACTGCTTGACGTCTGGACAAAGCCTGATATATAGGTGGAGGACAGAGGCTGGAACACATGAACATATTTGCAATATTGCTGTTATACACTGTGAACATTGCTGGTGTTACAGGATTGGTTGCATCATACCCTTACTCAGGAATATGAAGTCAGAAACACAAATGGATGTTGCCATGTACTGATAACAATCAATGGAGAGAATGCCACTGATATGTCAGAGACAAGGCATGTGTGGTGAACAAACAAAACATAACAGCCAATTCTCTTGCCATAATGTGGATAGGCCCACAGTTGAGAGCTATGCAGACAGACTGCATTCCATGCAAATCTAGCATGTACACACAAACACTGTAAAACTAGCAGTATTCAATGAATATAACAGCAATACTCACACTGTCCACAGGTCTGGAACCTTATACAAACATGTAGTTGGCCTGTGTGCCTGCTGTCTGTAACACTGCAGCCTACACACAGGAAGGATGTCTTCCATACAGGAAAAGTAAAGGGACAATGCCCACATGATGTAATGATTTATAGTAGTGAACTGCTAAGACACTGGGTATTGGAAGTACTACACAGCTGGATACATGCAGTTAGCAAGTGGGGAACACCAATTGGTGCAGAGGCCATCACCTGATCATGAGCATCACCTACAAAAGCCATGCTGCAACCTATTCAAACCAGCTTGATCCCTGTAGTGGAGAGCGAGAGAGAGAGCTAGAGAGAGCGAGAGAGAGAGAGAAATAATAAATAATAAAAAGAAAATACTAAAAAAGATACTACAAAAAAAGCAAAAACACAAACAAACAAGGAAGGTATCCAAGTGGTACACAGAAAAGAGCACAATAATAAAAAAAAGGTATGTGAAATGTTTGCATGTAATTGAATCTAGTACTTGGCCTGTAATAATATGATAGATGATGTTGAAAAATTTATATGTGCCATCAAGAGAGATTGCCCTTTTTTGTTAAGGTGAGAGTGGGATGTTGGGGAAGGATAGTAGGTATATTTGGGGAGGTTGGTTGAGTTGGAAGATAGACAAGACAAACAAGACAGCATACAGGGGTGGTATATGACACGTGGTGGCTAAACACCTTGGATGGAAAGGAGTGTTTGGAAATTAGAAGCCCATGAGCCCCCAAATGGAAACAGTGGTACTGAGGTCCTCACCCATGGGCAGTCACCACTGCACCTTCTGGCCCTGAAGGTGGCTGTGCTAGTGGCTGAGTAGCAGGGGCAGGCTGACCCTCTAATTATGTCATGAGGGCCTCAAGGTGGTGTAGCAGATCCCCCAATTCTCTGCAGAGCTTCCTATGCACCAGGCCTTGGACCTGACTTCAGTTGAAAGGATCCTTTCTGTGCGCCCTCTGGGGGGCAATCACCATCCCCAGAGGTGGTTCCGCCTGAAGGTAGTGCAAGACCAGCAGATGTGCTGTGTCCTGATGAGGTGGGAGAGGTTGTTCTGCTGGGAACAGCCTTCCCAAACATGCTATCATGTTGCAGTTTTAGAACATATGTGGGTAGTAATAGTCAACACAATCCAGGATTAGTTATAACAGCATGCATAGATATTCCCATTAACCGAAAACACCAGATTTGGAACAGCTGTATAGCAAACAGAACACATGCATATATGGAACCACAGTGGCCATTACAATCACATGCACGTTACATTGTTAGCAACAAGCCACCAATGATAGTGTTGCAACATGGAATATGAATAGAAACACATTTCAATATTTGTTGCACAATAGGATATATGTCCCAACAGTAGGCTTGGTATAAACATACCCATTGATTTCTGTGTTAAGATTATTGTTGCAGATATGATGGGGGGAAAAGAGAGATGTCAATTAACAACTATTATAGCCTTGTAGTATGAGGTCCTTAGACCTTTTTTCCTGTTTATGTCCTCCAGATACCATGTCACAGGAGTATCTCCCTTCTTATACCCCACAGGAGAATGAAATAATAATCAACTACCTCATGCATCACCACTGAACCCTCTTTGGGTGTACGGTCCATGATGTGCAGGAGAGGACTGCCCTGTGGAATGAGCTCGTCCACAGGGTAAACGATGTCAGCCTGCATAACTACAGTTATGAGCAGGTGTGCCAGCGTTGCACTGACCTCATCTGCCATGCCCTTCAACATGCTGCAGCAGTTAGGAGGGGCAAGTTAGCCACAGGTGGGGGTCATGCCATCCAGCCCCCACTGACACATGCTGAGGAGCTCCTCACCAGCCTTAGTGCGCCCACCCACCAGTCAAGCCAAGAACCTGATGATAGCATTGTGGAGGTGAGTGCTACCTAATAGTGGATGAGGACCATGCAGGTAAGGCCCCTGGGCACATTAGTAGACCACTGTTGCTTATCCATCTTTATCTGTAAAGTATCTTCATGGATATGTCAGATATAGTCTGTTGCTGCAGTGTAGTAATGAACAGATGTGCATAATCTCTAGTATTGTGAGTTTATACTGTTGATGTACTGAAATGCTGCTTCCACCCTGTATCAATGCCACAAGTGTGGCTACTGACATTACATCTCTCACACAACTATGTAGGTCCCTCTGGTATACCTCTGGGACAGCAGCCTGTAGCTGGTGAGTATGGAGTCTTTTTGTTCATGTTTGCCAATACACCGGCCATGTTATAACCATGGTATCTGCCATACACACATTTAACACACCTAACCATAATGCATGCTGTACATGTTCACTTATTGTTGTTGTTATCTGCACTGCATCACAGTGGTCACCATGGTGGCATATCTGAAGGGTATGTAAGAGTCCTGCAGTATAACTAACAACCTGTCAGTGCAAGATGTGTGGACAGAGATGAACATAATGTTGGGCAAATGGCCTACAGTAGAGTCATGTCTGAAACATTACCCTTATACAGTGGCAACAACAGTGTATATACCACTATTACAATGACAACTGTTATAGATCTACACAACTGCATATCACAATACCAGATTTCACAACTTTTACAACCTGTAATGTGATCCTAACATGAGCAATGAATGTGTAATATGGAATCCTATGTTAGGACAACAAATATGGGAAAAATATACCTTAACAAAAACTGGAAGCATATGTGCACACACTCCAAATAACATATTATGGAACCAAGAAAAACAGGCAATTCTCTGAAGAATGTCTCAAAGCACAATTAAATCCACCACAATCGAAAAGCAAAAATGCAAACTACAGTTTATAAACTGTAGTTTGCATTTTTGCTTTTCGATTGTGGTGGATTTAATTGTGCTTTTTTCTTGGTTTTGGTCGAGAATTGTTTTTGATATTATGGAACCAGCATTTGAGGTACTGACAGCATTCACTCTTCTTGAGTATGCACCTTCCATCAAGTACAGGTCCTCAATGTCACACCAAGTAATGGTCTGCTGTCCAAGAAGTATGTCCATGACATTTGCCCACTCACCTGCAACAGAGGCAGCCATGGCTTGCACACATCTTACAAACCATGGAATGGATCCCATATCCAAAAGGTAGCACTTAGGAGTGGGAGACATAGCCTTACCTCACCATTGCATATACCATGGCAAACAGTGCAGACAGTCATGTGTGTGACTATGAAGTACGGGACAACATTAATGTAGAAAATAAACAGATGCCCATCCAGGACAGATGACAACACATGTTGCAAACTGGTCACAGAGGATGCCCATAAACATCCAGCAACACTGAGGAACGTTCAATAATGTCTAGCAAGTACTGCCAGTGCAGTTCCTGTGTCAACAATTGCTTGGACTCTGCATAAGTGTGGCCTAAGGGTTAATGTAATCAGATGGAAGAGTTGTTCCACAGGAAACATCCATGGCTCTCTACAGGTAGCACATGTATAGCATCAAGTCTTCCAAAGGCATGTGTGGAAATGTGTAATGGTGTACCGAGACTAAGGCTGAAACTTACAGACAGTATTAATAAAGATACATGTGCTGCACAAGCAACACCTCACTCCACCTCAGGTCCACCATCCCCATCTGTACCTTGCTGGTGCCAGTGTATACCTTTAGGTTTGATGTTCATTAGCAGGAACTAGGCTGGTAGACATGGTGTTCTGAATTTGGGACACTGCAAAATGACACTCATGTGTGGCCCACAGTTGTCAAGCATCTCCAAGAAGGCTGATGATGGGGAGGGGTGTCATCCTGAAACACAACAGTGAACTGATGCATACATCCAAAGCTCGCTAGAAATGGTTGCATCTAAACACAGTCAAGGTCATGGA
Source organism: Protopterus annectens (assembly GCF_019279795.1). NCBI lineage: Eukaryota > Metazoa > Chordata > Ceratodontiformes > Protopteridae > Protopterus > Protopterus annectens. Next base: position 663,077,885 of record NC_056746.1, read on the forward strand.
TTGCACCAGACATAACCCTGACTCCATAGCAATAGTGAAGGCACTGTGTTACCTCCAAGTGCTGTGCACATGAGCTGACCTTGCAATCTGGCAGAGTTGGGGACATCTGTAGGGCGTAGTGACCAAATAATGGCAAGTGAAGATAGGCCATGTCAGTATACCCCTTCCAGGAATAGTGACTGCTGTAGTTCACTTAACAGGTGCTGCAATAAACCATTGTGTTAAGGGTGTGCATACGTATGCAACCCACAAATTGTATGCATCTCAATCAGCATCTGCACAACTAACACATTTGTTTAATACTGCATTTGATTTCACAGGTCATATGTCACATATCAGGTGTGTGTAATGTTAACATATGCAGTATTCTGGCCCCATTGCATATCAGGGAATCAGAGAAGAGGGTGGCATGTCAATAAGGGTGTGTACATTTCTCAAAGCTACAGTAAGTTTTGAATGTTGTCAGTGTAACTGTATTTTATTGCACATACATTCACTTCTAATGATGAGATCTGCAAATCAGAGGTCAGACATTCACTATTGATATCTTTCCTCATATCATCCCAAGTATGTTTCAGACAAATACGTAGGGGCTGTGAGCAACAGAGCAAACATAACTGCCACACATATACACATTCAGCAATGGTGTGTACACATGTGAGGTATGGTGCACATTATATGCCAGGGTGCTGAACAGGTGCACAGCAATACTGTGTACATGGGTGTAGTGTGTTCCAGGGGAAGGAGCATCACCTACTAACACAATTCATGCATCACAGAGATATATAATGTTTGTAACTTGGATTGAGTACAGCTGCAGTGCATGCTGTTGAGTGCCATATGTCGTGCATGTTGATAGTTGCATAATGAGAAGTCTGTATAATATCTTTGTGCCACCTCACCTGTAAGTGTGTGTGTGTGTGTGTGTGTGTGTGTGTGTGTGTGTGTGTGTGTGTGTGTGTGTGTGCGCGCGCACGCATGTGTGAGTGTGTGTGTAGAAGTAAGCAATGATGTACAGGTCTTAAATTACGTTTTTTGTTTTCACTTCACAGGTAGCAAGGTATTTCAGGGTCCCCCCTGCATGCAAACTGATGTTTATACAGACTCTGACAATGATGATAGGTATGGTGAGGCACAGGTGGGGTTGTCAGGGGCTGAAGCTGTGCCATCGGTTGACATCCAATTGTTATCCACCCAATCCCCACACACAGTCACATTGCCTATACATACCCCATCACTAGTGAGCATAGATGAGGAACAGTTGGTGGGTGGTGACATGGACAGGACAGTGTGGTGACTATGGCAAGTGTACTCAGCTGCCATAGCCAGATGACCGGCAAGGTACCACACAGGCAGATGCACAGTGGTGCTCATAGGAGGGCTGCTGGCCATCATGCCCCTGGCAGAAGTGCCACAGCAGGTGTCACCAGCTGCATGTTTTGGGCCATCATGGAGGCACAGGCACATATGGAACATTATACCAGACAGAGTCTGAGGCTCCAGAAGGCTACTAATTCTGCTATACTTGACGACATTTGTGATCTTGCAGGTGCCCATCATTATTTTGCAGAGGTCCTGGATAGAAGGTTGGGTGAGATGGCGGGAATCCTTGACCGTGCAATGCCTGTGTTAGAGCATATGGTAGGAGTAGGGTGACAGCCATGTGGATGTAGGTCAGCAACACCAACAGGTGGAGGTCTATGTGGACGTGCAACAAGACACAGCCACTCCACTAGTGGTAGTACCAGCACAAGCACTGTAGGGGGTGCTGTCCACATCACAACACAGCAGGACACATGCACGTGGTCCTGGCCATTCCCAACAGGAACTCGGATCTAGTGGACATTTGTCATCATCAGGGGAGAGTACCATATCTGGGCTTGTACCTGGTAGTGACTGTGGAACCCCTGGCAGGCACAGTTCTCGTGTCCGTGGCCGGAGATGGTGAACTGCATACCCTGCCGTGTATGGTCTGCAGCTGTCCAACAAACCCCTGTATAGTACAGCCATATGGCAGAACTGTGTGCATACACACACACACACACACACACACACACACACACACACACACACACACACACACACACACACACAGCTAGGGCATCTCCATACCTACATACACCAAATCTGCACAGCTCAATTGATAACAAAACCCCCTAACACACACATATCATGTCAACCAAACAGCTCAGCCTAGGTCTCTGGCAAACTGACAACACACCTTGTGCATATGTTACCTGTGCCACATCCCTGTCATCCATACCATCAATGCAGAGACAGGCTAATATGGTTCTGATCTACAGGGTGAATGCACCAAGGTGTTGCAATGTAATGCTGTGTAACATGTTTTCAGTTGGAAAGTTTAATACTTACATTTCAGGATGTGCAGCTGTCCAACCATGATGCATTGTAGCTGTTATTAACACTGACTGATTGTGGTCTACATAATGTATTCAGTTTGTGTTGTAGATGTCTATGTGTTAGCAGGATGTTGGTCTGCTGTTGTTTCCTACAAGGGATATGAGACTGTGGGGACACATTGACTGTGTCATATCCTGAGTATAGCTGAACACAACAGGCCTGTATAACAGTTACTGCATGTCCACATGTCTGATAGGTCTGAGGGTTGTATACAGGTGAGTGCATGGTGGCTGATGACAGCAGCCCTTTTACAATGGACAATGGTAAGTGTACTGGGTGGCACACACCACATGTTTGTGTATAGCACACATGCACACACACACACACACACACACACACACACACACACACACACACACACACACACACACACACACACACACACACACACACACACACACACACATGGCTTTGGTGTTGATGCAATACACAAAGAATACTGTACACATGGATGTACTTAATTTTGCAGTGAACCCATTTTAGCCTATGTAATTCCACCATGACAAAATAGGCAAAACATCACATCAGTAAATAGTCAGTCTGCTATTTTAATGTCATTGATGATGGCAATGGCAGGGTATATACCCTCTTACCCAGTGTAGTTCAGTCCTGGAGTTGGTAAACATAGGTGTACTGGTGTGCGTGGCACAGCCCTCCACTTTGGAGGGTGTGGGGTGGCATTGAACCACACATAGTGTGATTAACAACTACTTAACCTGTTAACATAAACTGTACAGTATTACAGCAGACTAAGTGGGGGGGATAAACACAACAATAACCCCAATGAGGGTGGCTGCGCCCACAACATCCACACCCAACTATATATACCAACTCCAGTATCACTGTACAGCTATACAGTGGAAAAGAGGGTATTTACACATCTACTACTAGTTTTGATGGAATGAATTTCCACAAGATGATCCCTTTGAAATGTTAGCATTTGCCAGTCAGTTCTCAGACAGATGACCTGCTGGGACATGTATTTTCTTCAAAATGAAGTAGATCCCTTCACATCCACACACACTTACTTGGCAAACACTGAGAGTAGAACCCTTACCTAGGTACTGATTGCTATTAATGTGTTTGGCCTTAATTGCACACACCACACAGCTTTTAGGATGAGGTGTGTTCCAAGTTTTTTGTTAAGTGAAGAACATCACCAGGCCTTGTACAGTATGGTAATGGGGGATGTACTGGATGTTAATGAACAATACATAGTATGACATACTGTCATATACACATTGACAAACACATAACAGTCATAGACACATCTAAGAGACCTGGGTTTATCAGTGGTAACTACCTTGTCAGTGAATCCATCCTGTTACAGATAATTTGCACACAGTACATGCATCATTGGGTGGATAGTGTAATAAGTTACCTGTATGGTTGATGGTGACAATGGTCCTCATACAGTGGACCATGCGACATGTAATGGGATACCCTGGTGTAAAGATAGTATACCCAGCACCCACACCCCACATTGGATATTTTACTCACTGAAACCAATGATAATACTCTGACATACCCAAAATCACACATTGATGAGGACTGCTATACAACCCCTTGCTTATCTCATCAGTGCTACTACAGGGATATGCATTCATTGCACATGCCACAGGGATAGTAGGATGATAGTTTGTCATGGCTTTCTTAATGTCAGCATCATCACTATCCCTTATAATGTTTGGCAAGGTGTATTGTATTTAGAGAATGTGGCCTCAGAGTGCTGTATCCTACAAATATACACAATTGCACACATACACACACTTGCCAGGACTCAGAAGTTAAACCATGCCTATCTACCCATTTGTACAATAGTGTTGTGCTGGCACTGCAAGCTCCAGATAGCCCATAGAGTGAAGAGTGTAACAAGGTACATTTAATGTCCATTACAGCATCAGCCATTTCTAACTATGGCAATTGGGGTTATAGTGGGTGAGAAGCCCCTCAGGGCATTATCAACTATAAGTTTACAAACACAAAGTCACTGTTATTCTCAGTAATGCACACTGACACATTTGTCAGTACTGGGGTACATAGTTGCTGATGTTCCTAGGTGTTTACCAGGATATTGTCCATGGAGAGATGAGATGAGTAGGGGATGTGGGTAAAGGGGCATCTTGCCACCTAACATTTTGCAGCAGGCCACCTATCAACTGATGCCACATAAGTGATCCTCAGGGTGACAGTTAAATGTAACATCCAATCATCTGGTTGTTTCTTGTAAAGGGCCAGTGAGGTGCTCTAATTGACATGCATGTAACATATATTACATAACATGACCAGTTTCTGGGTTGGAGACCTGTACCCAAGCATGTTCTGTTGACTGTGGTGGTCTAGTTGAGGTAACCATGGCATGTGATGCATACAGGGTGGGATTCCTCGCTGTGGCATTCATAACACAGCTGGGCAGATATGTCAGTGTCAGTCAAGCATAGATACCTGACATCTACACATCTGTACAGAGGACAGACAGAAATCAGCCACCCAGCAGGTTATGCATTAGGATGAATGTTTTGACAGAAAGATGTCTGATATTGATAGGAATGCCATTACTACATGACAGCAGCCCTCAATGACATGTCCTATACACATAGTTGTCTACAGTTAATATCCACAAATAAGATCAATACCCAGTAGCAAATACTTAAAGATGCACATCTCACACACCAAAAACACGATAGTCAGTACTCAGAGTCCAGCTTTGCATGCAGGGGTGTATGGTTCCAGTACTACAATCTGCAATCTACTCTTACTTGGGAAAGGACTGTTAACAGTAGTAGCATAATGATTCAATACATGCAGGTGTGACTGAATATAACCTGGGATACTACCCATGTATGAAACATATACAAATGGAAATGATTGTTGTACTAGCCATATATACTCAGGTGTCCCAAACAGTATACTCACACCCTTTGCTACTGTAATGACAGCACAAAGAACCATGTTATGTACATGGAATTAAATACACTTATTAAAGATGTCATTACCCTATTTTCTCAGTCTGAAATGTGATCACTGGTTATGAAGGTTAAGCTTTGCTTAGCAGGAGTTAGCATTGCTTAAATGTAAATGCTAAGCAGATTTACACAGTGGTAAGCGAAGCTGGCACAGTTTAAGTGCCTTTTTATTTAAGTGTACGAAAAGCTCAGCCTAGGTCTCTGGCAAACTGACAACACACCTTGTGCATATGTTACCTGTACCCACATCCCTGTCATCCATACCACATCAATGCACGGGGAACAGGCTGTACAGGCTGGCTGGTTCTGATCTACAGGGTGAATGTACCAAGTGTAACAATGTAATGCTGTGTAAACATGTTTTCAGTTGGAAAGTTTAATGCTTACATTTCAGGATGTGCAGCTGTCCAACCATGATGCATTGTAGCTGTTATTAACACTGACTGATTGTGGTCTACATAATGTATTCAGTTTGTGTTGTAGATGTCTATGTTGGGATGTTAGCAGGATGTTATTCCGCCGTTGGTCTGCTGTTATAGGATGTTGGTCTGCTATTTGTTTCCTACAAGGGATATGAGACTGTGGGGACACATTGACTGTGTCATATCCTGAGTATAGCTGAACACAAATAGGCC